>NC_139020.1:165644325-165815000 GCF_964662115.1 Mustela nivalis
TACGTACTCTTATGGTCTTGCTTTCTATTCAGTGTAATTCTTTTCTTCATCCATGTTGTTGTGTGTAGTATTCCACCATATGAAAATTTGTTTATCCATTTACTAGTTGATGGACATTTGTTTCTAGTTTGGGGCTATTACAAATAAAGCTGTTATTAACATTTGTGCACAAATTTTGTATAGACATATGCTTTCATTTCTGTTGAGTAAATACATAGGAGTAGAATGGCTGTGTTGTATGTTAGGTGTATGTCTCACTTTTTAAGGAACTGCTAAACTGTTTCAAAAGTAGGTGTACCATTTTACATTTTCATCAGCAGCACGTGACAGTTTCAGGTGTTCCATGTTCTCACCAATATGGTAAGGTAAGTCTTCATAATTTAGCCATGTTTTAATTTTAACTTGGGAATTCCTTAATAACTAACACTACTGAACATCTTTACATGCCATCCATATATCTCCTTGATGAGGCATCTGATCAAATCTTTTGTGAGGCACTGTTTTTAAGTCCTGGGGATAGAATAATGATTGGTTTCAGCTCGCATGGAGCTCATGGTCCAGCAAGGAAGATAGATGAACAAATAATTATAATAAAATATGGTAAATGCTTATTGTAAGAGGATACCAGAGTATTAGGAGAAAACTGGGAATTAGAGAGGTAGGAAGGAGGCTTACTGCCTGCCTTCGGGGTCAGAGAAGATGCCCTGGAGGAACTAAAGTTTAAATCCAGATCTCAGAGATGAGTTAGAAAGACTGGTGATCAAGGAAGGTGGGGATCCAGGTAGAAGAATGAGTACGTGTGAAATCTTCCAGATGAAAGCAATATAGGGTACTGAAATTAATTCAGTATAGCTGGAGGGCAGAACATAAGATAAGTGAAAGAGCAGGAGCCAGATAATAAAAGGTGTTAGAAACTAGGCGAAAGAGTCTGAACGCAAGAAAAACACAAGGACAACAAGGACCAAAGTTGGGATAGGATTTGCATTGGGAAGACCACTGACTACATGTGAAGAAAGGACTGAGGGACAGCAACTGGAGGCAGAGAACCAATTGTGAAACTAATCTCGTCCAGGTGAGAGATGATGGGAGTCTCAAAGCACTGCAGTAGGAGAGCAACAGATGGCTATTTAGATGTTATTTAAAAAATAAAATTAGGGGCACCTGGGTGGCTCAGTGGGTTAAAGCCTCTGCCTTTGGCTCAGGTCATGATCTCAGAGTCCTGGGATCAAGCCCCACATCGGGCTCTCTGCTCGGCAGGGAGCCTGCTTCCCTTCCTCTCTCTGCCTGCCTCTCTGCCTACTTGTGATCTCTGTCCAATAAATACATAAAATCTTTAAAAATAAAATAAAATTAACAGGATTTGGTGATCTGATGTGGGACAGAGAAAAGGTAGTGGGTAGAGAAAGGGACAAAGAACAACTGCTGGTTTCTGGCTCAGACATTGGTGGTACCATTTATGTAGCCCGGCAAAGCTGAAGGTGCTATGGTAAGGATGGTATCACATTTTCGATGTGATGTGTCTGAGGTGTCAATGACACATCTACGAAGTGTTGAGTAGGCAGCTGGATATAAATGCCTTTAACAAGAAGATAAATTTCAGCACAAATTAAAGCTTGGGTGAGATTACCCAGAAAGCCTGTACAGAAGAGAAGAGCCAGGGCCTACCCTTGAGGAACAAAAGCATTTAAGGGACACAACTCCCTCATTTCTACTTTCATGCCTTCACCACACATTCATTCACCCATGCCATGCCTTCCCAACCATTTCCTTTACCGCCCAAAAGGTCATCTATACTTCAGGACCCCATGAAATTCCATTGCTTCCACAAAGTATTTCTAAATACCCTAGTTCAAAATGTATTCATCTCTTTAACATATAATATGGAATTTGTCTACAAGTTGTTAATGACTTTTTTTTTTTTAAAGATTTTATTTATTTATTTGACAGAAATCACAAGTAGGCAGAGAAGCAGGCAGAGAGAGAGAAGGGGAAACAGGCTCCTGCTGAGCAGAGAGCCCTATGTGGGGCTCGATCCCAGGATCCTGAGACCATGACCTGAGCCGAAGGCAGAGACTTAATCCACTGAGCCACCCAGGCGCCCCGTTAATGACTTTTTTAAAAAGATTTTATTTTTAAGTAATCTCTATATCCAGTGTGGGGCTCCAACTCACAACCCTGAGATCAACAGTCTCCTGGTCCACTGACTGAGCCAGGCAGGTGCCCCAGTAACAATTTCTTAAGTAACACTTTCTCTAGTGTTATTAATGGAAAGAAAGGCTGCCACAGCAAACCTGGCTAAGAATCAGATGGCCCAGTCTGTTACAGGTTAGCCATTATCAAGTCACCTAATTTTCAAATGAGTTAATAACAATGGCCATATAAGACACAGAGGGTACAAGATCAAATGAAATGATGCAGGAACACCCCAAAAAGAACAAGCACATGTTTACATAAGACTTTGTGAGCCTTTTCTTTCTTTTCTCTACTTCAATGCCTTGGGGCCTGTCAGATAAAAGCAAGTGCATACTTGATTATTTCTACCTACCACATCTTCCAAAATACTCACCAAGCAAAAAGCCCATGAAATATCTGCAGTAGCCTCTGATAGCATGAAGACATTATGTGGTACTCCTGAACTTTCATTCTTGGGCCGTCAACTACACCTTGGTTCTCAGCAGCTAAGCACTGAAAAGGAAAAATGCTTTTAGGACCGTTGTTTTGGCAATTGCCCTAGTTTTTCCTTAAATATTTTCCAGCCAAAAATGAAATCTCTTATTCACTTAGTAATTTCTAAATTTCTTTCCTTTTTTTTTAAAGATTTATTTACCCATTTGAGAGAGAGCACATGTACGCATACGAGTTGGGGAAGGCAGAGGGAGAGAACCTCCAAGCATATTCCCTACCAAGTGCAGAACCCTATGCAGGCCAATCCCAGGACCCATGAGATTATGACCTGAGCTGAAACCAAGAGTCAGACACTCAACCAACTGAGCCACCTAGGCATCCCAGTAATATCTATATTTCTATAATGTTAAGATAGGCTGCTGACCTGAAAATAGTTGTGAATGTTCTCTAGATGGTTACACATTGGAGCCAGCAGTCGAACAATATTATGAGCAACTTCTTGAGCAGATCTTTGATGGAGATGTGAGAATCCAATATTCCGGTTTCCTTTACTCTATAATAAATTCAGAATTACTGGGGAAGAAAAGTGCTGGATAGCTTCTCTGAAATAGAGTTTGTTAAGGAGTTTTGTCAGACCTGGGTCACAAGGCAGAAGTAGAAGAAATTGGTTACTTGCCTAAAACTCTATTCTGAGCAAGGGATCTTGCTCATCTTCAAATTACCAAGAGGCTGCCTTTTATAATGTATTTAATTGAAAAGTACAGACCCATAATTACTAATTAAATAAAGCTCACACAAAAATAGAAATCATTTAGGCTGATAAAAACATTGAGCAAGTAGTGAATACAAAAAAAACCAAACAACTAGATATATTAATGTTTAAATGTTTACACCTAAAACTTTCGTGTTCTGTTGTCAGCATCATCCCACTGCTTCAACAGATGCTACATGCACATTTGTACATTTATACACACATGAGATTCTGGCCTTCTCTAGATAGCCAATTACTACTATACTGAGGCCTGGGTACAGGCTCAAGGGAGGGTTTTAAAAGCAAAACCCCAGTAGAGAACAGGATTCAGAACAGGATTCAGAAATGCTCAGGAAACTTGGAAATATGTATCCTGTTTGAGATGGTTTTGATTTCTCTGTTCCAGAGTTTCTTTCTAAAGCAAGGTGATTGGGCTCTGGAAATGAGGCTGGCACCATCATTGTGATCCAACATGATGCCAGAGAAAGTGACAAACTTGTTCATTAGACTTCCTTGTTTCCAAATTCATCAAGGCCAGGACTTGTGCTTCTGCCTACACTAACCTTGAGGAAGGGGATTCTCTTGGCAACAGAGGGTGTCAGCATATTCTCCAGTTTTTGGGAGAGATCTTCCAGCAAGAAAAGCAGCTCAGGGGGCTGAAGTTGCACAATTTCTGTAGCCTGTCACAAGGAGGAAAGAAAGGATAATTCCAAGCATATCCTCACCATCTTTTTGAAGGAGCACATTTCAGGTTTACTCTTCCCAATGGGAAGAATCTAACCATTCCCCAAAAAGAGGGAAATTTCCCCACCTCATATAAATGGTTGTTGTGCTCTGTCAACAAATCAAAAAGTCAAGTACTACCGAAGTACAACAAATTTTATTAAAACAGAAATCCAAGTGAGTATAGTTTTAGAAAACATACTTTCTTTTTTAAAGATTATTTATTTTTACAGAGAGAGAGAGAGAGAGAGAGAGAGAGATATCACAAGTAGGCAGAGAGGCAGGCAGAGAGAAAGAGGGGGAAGCAGGCTCCCCACCGCAGGACCCTGAAATCATGACCTGAGCCAAAGGCAGACACTTAACTCACCGAGCCACCCAGGCACCCCAAATACTCTTTTTTTAAAAAAAAGATTTCGGGAGCCTGGGTGGCTCAGTGGGTTAAGCCGCTGCCTTCAGCTCGGGTTGTGATCTCAGGGTCCTGGGATCGAGTCCCGCATCGGGCTCTCTGCTCAGCAGGGAGCCTGCTTCCTCCTCTCTCTCTCTGCCTGCCTCTCTGCCTGCTTGTAATCTCTCTCTGTCAAATAAATAAATAAATCTTAAAAAAAAAATAAAATAAAAAAGATTTCATTTGTCAGAGAGACAGAGAGAGAGAGAGAGCACACGCACACAAGCAGGAGGAGGGGCAGAGGGAGAAGCAAGCCTCCTGCTAAGGAGCTGGAAGCTGGACTCAATCACAGGACCCTGGGAACATGATCTGAGCTGAAGGCAGCTGCTTAACTGACTGAGCCATCCAGGTGTCCCAAGTATGTGACTCTTGATCTCAAGGTCACGAGTTCAAACCCTATGCTGGGCCTAGTTTACTTTAAAAATAAAAATAAATAAATAAATAATGTTGTTTACCTTAAAAAAAAAAGATGATGAGGATGATTATTCATCATTACTGTCACTATATATGAAAGCTCTGGAAGCCAGAGTCCACCTTCTCTCAATGCTTTGGTGCTCCTTTTACAATAAGAATAGAGCTGAGAAATTTTTTTTTAAAGATTTACTTATTTATTTGAGAACAAGAACAAGAGTGCGCATGCATGAGAGAGCAAGTGAGCGTGCAAGCATGAGTAGGAAGGAGTGAGAGCAAATACCAAGCAGATTCTGTGCTGAGCCAGATTCAGGGCTGGATTTTATGACCCTGAGATTACAACCCAAACTGAAACCAAGAGTCAGATGCTTAACTAACTGCACCACCCAGGCATCCTGGGCTGAGAAATTTTCTGAAACAAGATTAAATTCTAGGATCTCAGCTCTGTGACTTACTGCAGTGTGCATTTCAGTATCTAAGATGAACTTGGTCACAAGCCCACAATGCAGAATAGAGAAGACCTCAATGTCCAGTTCTCGGAAAAAAGCATGGTAACTCTGTAGTGACACTGATGTCTTTTCTTCTTTCCCTTTGAACTCCTGGGAAGAAAGCAACAGTATAAACAAAGATTCTATAATAACCTGGTTTTTAAGAAAGACCTCAAAATATAATTATGCATTCATTTTATGAAGATATTACTTTTTTTTAGCAAATTACCACCTTCCTTTCACCAAAGTCTCTAAATATTCCTGACACAAAAGCACCTAATTTAAAATTGAGATATGGGTCACATATCAAAACCCTTGGCTGATTTCCTCTTAAGTATGAACTACTAGACAAACCAAGATGTTATGGCATGGTAGAGAAAACAATGAGTTGTGGCACCAGACCAGTCTGGCTTCAAACCTTGCTCAAGCCTTATTAATTGTGTGACTGTGGGCAAGTCACTTACCATTTCTGGGTTTTAGTTTCCTTACCTATTAAACATAGATATTACTACCAATCTTGGGTTTTAGGAGATTACAGGAACTATACAAATACACAGTATTAGCCAAAAACCAGAAATAATTGGGATCCACATGGTTTAGGCAATTTCACAAACATATAACTTACTCTGTGATTGGGAGACCTACAGGAAAAAGGAACTACTATTTATTGATTATCAGAAACTGTCCTAAGCATTTCATGTTATCTTAATTGATTGGGAAGTTGATAATCTGGGATTAGAGGGGGAAAGAGGCTAAAAGCAGTATATCTAAAACTAGGTCTTAAAACAAAATTTGATACTATGGTGAGTGCTGTGAAGTGTGTAAACCTGGTGATTCACATAGCTGTACCCCGGGGGATAAAAATATATATATTTCTAAAAAATTTAAAAAAAAAAAGAAAGAAAAAAAATTTGATAAATGCTACGAGAAAGAATTCAAAGTACTGCTGGGGTGTAAAAAAGGAGTGACACATTTAAGAAAATGACTAGCAAAATCAGTGTGTTGTAGTAATAAGGACTAAGAGTCTAACCCTAACTCTGCTACTGGGAGAATCACCCCAAAGCTGAGGAGAGTTCGTCTGCCTCTTTTCTCTAATTTCTCTATGTAAAATGCAGAGTATGATGCTGGTCCCTGTTAATCTTTTTTTTTTTTTTAAAGATTAAAAAAAAATTTTTTTTTCTTATTTGACAGAGAGAGAAGAGCAAGAGAGGGAACACAAGCAAGGGGAGTGGGAAAGAGAAGCAGGCTCCCCACTGAGCGGGAAGCCCAACGAGGGGCTCGATCCCAGGACCCTGGGATCACGACCTGAGCAGAAGGCAGAGGCTTAACGACTGAGCCATCTAGGGGCCATCTAGGTGCCCCTCTCCTGTTAATCTTACTGTATTATTACACGACCTTCATGGAAACCCATTATTTCAGTACCTTTTCCAGCTGGCTTCTATTAGATGGTGTAGGGTCACATTCTGAACTGTCCTCCTTTGGAAGTGTGTCAGGAGAGGATGTTTTGCTGCCATCTGCTTTCCGTTTTCCTCCTTTTGTTTCAAAAACAGAAAAGTGACTCCAGTAATCAATTATCATATTTGTTAACTATCACTGCCTTTAGGAAACAACCTGCTGAAGAGTACCTAGGGTAGAGGAGGTAATTTTATAATGCTGCATTATAGTTCATTTTATAATCATGCCAAAGAAAGAGTTCAATGACATTATCTCTCCAGTTACTGAAGCCTTGGTGCATATGACCTCTTATGTTAATTCAGTGATCTGACCCTCCTATGGAGACTCAGAAGAAGAAAACATACCTATCTTTCCTTGTTTTCTGATTTTTGCTGAAACAGCAGCAGCAGTAGGAGGTGTTACATCTAAAGTTTCCAAGTCAAAGTTTGCAAGGGGAGGAACATAGTCTGGGGTGACTGGAAAAGAGAGGAGACAGAAGCTCAATGTATACCAACCACATTATCACTGTTAGAATATCACCTGATTGGTTAAAAATTAATTTTCAGAACTACCAAGTATGGCTGAATGCCTGCAAGATACATTCAAGTTACCTGACATTAATTGTTTTGGCATAGCAAAATGATCAGAGATCACTTACAAGAATATCATATTAAATGATTATGACAAAATAAGATAAAATCATTCTAAATAATGATACAAAAAATATCCAAGCAAGTAAGGACTAAAAATAAACTAATCCTTATTAAAAATCTGAAGATATTAATATTTGATCACACAGAAGTTTATATTATACACAATTACATAGATGAGGGCCTGGGGGGTGGGTTCCTATGTTTCCCCCAGAAAATCTACCTAGCACTTTAAAACAACAAGTTTATTTAATAGTCAGAGGTATTAAGAGATCTGTCAGCTTTACTCCTGGTTCATAACTATGTTCAGGAAAGCAAAGGGCACTGAAAGTTTGACTTTTAAAGACAAAAAGTTACTTTACAAAAGCCCAACCAATGCTTTCCATTTTTTATTTTCTTAAGTAGCAAGATTTCTTGAAAGTAACAATGGGATGAAAATGGATGTATTCTTCCTTGTTATTGTTGTCGAGCAAATATTTTCTTGTCTTAGATGAGTAGGTGATGGCTATCAGTGAGCTTGGGTTAAAAGTAAATTCTTTATCTCCTCACTGCTTTCCTAGCAAAGGTACTATAATAGGACACTTTCCTTACCTGCCAAGTACTTTTCCAGGATTCTCTGAAGCTCCACAATATGTTTTAACCGGGTGAGCACCTTCCCCTTCATCTCAGGTGATGTTTGCTGGCAGAAGGCATTTACAACCTGGAAAAGTACGAATTATATTCTCGTACATGAATGGTTCCAATTTTGACCTCGTTTACATTATTTCATTCAGAGCTTAAAAAAAGCCATTCAGTGGCCAGATCTGAGTTTAGTCTGTAATTTAAAAGGTGTTCTCAGGGGCACCTGGGTAGTTCAGTGGGTTAAGCCACTGCCTTCGGCTCAGGTCATGATCTCAGGGTCCTGGGATCAAGCCCCACGTTGGCTCTCTGCTAAGCAGGGAGCCTGCTTCCCCCCCTCTCTCTGCCTGCCTCTCTACCTACTTGTGATCTGTCAAATAAATAAATAAAATAAAATAAAATAAATAAATGGTGTTCTCAGCAAGGTGCTATAGAGGGAAAAAAATCCCCTGGGCCAATATAGGAGATCTGACTTTTAATCCTAGTTTAATCCTAGTTCTACTGATTTCTAGTTAAATAACAAGTTGAATAGCACAGTGACTAGAGAGCATACACTTTGATTAAACAAATCCTATTCTGCTACTGACTAGCTGTGTGACCCTGGCCAAGTCATTATTAGTCTTTCTGAGTTTTTACTTCTTCAACTACAAAATGAGACAGCTATAAAACAAGAATGTAGTTGTTATATGGATTAAATATTATAAATAAAGAAATAAGCCCAGCATTTGGCACAATTTAAGTGCTTGATTTTTTAAAAAATTTTATTTATTTATTTGAGAGAGAGGGAGAAAGAGCAGGAGAGCACAAGCAGGGTGAGACAGAGAAAGGAGCAGGCTACCTGATGAGCAGGGAGCCGGAAGCCCTGGGATCACGATCCGAGCAAAAGGCAGACATTCAACCGACTGAGCCACCTAGGTGCCCCTATTCTTTTTTTTTTTTTTTAAAGGTTTTATTTATTTTATTCGACAGAGAGGAATCACAAGTAGATGGAGAGGCAGGTAGAGAGAGAGAGAGAGGGAAGCAGGCTCCCTGCTGAGCAGAGAGTCCGATGCGGGACTCGATCCCAGGACCCTGAGATCATGACCTGAGCCGAAGGCAGCGGCTTAACCCACTGAGCCACCCAGGCGCCCCTAGGTGCCCCTATTCTTAACTGACTTGGTACTCTATGTATCTGCAACTGCATAGGTGTAAAACAAGGATAATACCTGTCCTATCTACATTAGAATATAATTGTGAAGATAAGAAGAGATCATTTAAGTGAACAGTCTCAGAAATAATATGCATGATAAAGGAAATGAGACATAAATGTAAGATGGTACTGTCATTTTCATCATATTCCATTATTGTGCATTTCATTGAGCACAATATATTCCAAAGGAATGGGAAAACCATCATTGACTTGATCTCACCAAATCAAAACATTAAGTGGATACCTATGCAAGGGTGAACAGTATTTTCACAGTAGAGAAGGTAGTTTATTCCTGGCAAAAGGAAGAATACAACAAAAATGCTTAAAGTAAAAAAAAAAAAAAAAAAAAAAAATGCTTAAAGTAGTAAAGCATGAACAATATTAAGTGAATTCTAAGTGTTTTGATTTGTTTACATCAAAGGGTACATAAAACTGGGGAGAAATGGGACATAACAGCTGGAGAAGCTTATCGGAGACTTTTTAGAGAGTCCCATGAGTCCATGAGTACCAGGAAAGAGTTTCCTTCCAACAAGAACTATAGACAACAGGTAAAATGTCCTAATAACTCTGCTTACCTCTCGGAACCAGTTAAGAGTAAGAAATATGAGTGAACACATGAACGAATGCTGTTTAACAGACATGGATTCCAACCTGTCTTCAGGATCCAAGTCAGTAAGGAATATAGGACAATCTGAAAGAGAAGAACAAACATTTCTAACTCCCTTTATTTCAGGTCAACAGAACCTGGGTGCTACCCTTAGAGTCACCTATCTCTCCTAACTTGCTTTCCCTTTAACTTGTATTTGAAGGCCATGCTTTGATTAGTCTCAAAATTACCGCCATATCATGTAGCAATAATTACATATAATTAAGAAGTCCTTGCAACATTAGAGGTGAAGACCAGAAAGCAACTAGAAACTATGATGATGACTGATTTGTCAACATGACAGAAATCTGTATGTATTATTTTGTCTTTGGAATTCCATTATTACTGCTATTCTACTCTATGAAGTTAGAAAATTTCTTCCCACACACATGGGGTACTTGTTTGTTCCTTCCCTAAGATTATCAAAGAAAGGTTACAAAGAAGAAAGGATTTGGTAACTTCATCCTATACCTAATAAACCATCAATCTCCTCCAAGTTTCCATTATGTTGTTTCTCCACACAAAGTCTCAGTAACCGGAAATAGGGAGCCAGGCACAATGGAGACACCAATCTAGAAAGAAAAAATCCATTTCTAAACAGTACTTTATAGGCATATTAGTCCATGTTTATAAGGAACCCAACCTTATAATTAAAGAATTTTGCCCAAAACCAATGTCTACTTTTAAGAATACAAGACAAGGAACTTAATGGATGCTCAGCAAATAAAGAATGAACTAATCTGGAGGAAGGCAGAGGCTGAGTAGAATGAATATCCATGAGTTAGGAGAAGCAGAGGTAAGATGGAAGGAAGGAGGGAGAGTGGCAGAGGCAGGCAAGTATGCTCAAGCGAGGGAGAAAGGAACAGAAATGAAAACAGCCTCACAGAGCACTTGTGGGCTGTCCTTAAGCAATGTAAACCCCAACCACAGGGTCCAAGAAAAAACAAGGAATCTGACCCATTCTAGCTAACCCCTCCAGATACCATCTGTCTTAGGAGAAAATCACCCCTCCTTTTAAAAAGATATTATTTATTGACTTGAGAGAGAAAGAATGAGCTGGCAAGGGACAAAGGGAGAAGGAGAAGCAGGCACCCCATCAAGTAGTAAGCCCAATGCAGGACTTAATCCCAGGACCCTGGGATCATGACCTGAGTCAAGGCAGATGATTAACCAAATGAACCACCCAGGCGCCCCAGAAACCTTATCCATCAAGCTCTCAACAGACTGCAAGAAGTGTGGAATACCCCATGAACACTCAAAACAGCAAAAGAAGTTTTAGAAAAGAAGAAGTACACTGACTTTTGGTCTGATTCTTTTGAAGTCATTCTATCCCCATCTTCTGCAAAGTCTTGAGAGAACAACAGTGGCAGGAGGTTGATGACAATCCCCTCATGACTACTATATTCTTCTAGTCCATAGAGAGCTTTCACAGGAAATGGATAGTCGCTGTGGAGAGAACCCAGAATTTGATGTCCCAAGGGTATACACATCTACTTGGGAAACTGCTAGAACAAACCAATCTTCCTTCTTATGAGAAGAAATGAGAAAGAGAAAGAATAAGTTGAAGCTTTTAGGAATTCTGGAACTGGGGTGTTAGGGTGTTGGGAGGAAAGAAACTGCGGGACTGGGCCATATTTAGCTAAGGTCACAAGCATTCTGATGTCTATACCAACTACTGACATAATTTCTTCACCAATAAAATCAAGTTAGTGGTATCTAGTACTTACCCTACTGGAAAAACACAGAAATCCACCACAAAGGCATCTTGGAAATCATTGAAGATGGTCTGCCCAACACATTCCTTCAGGAAGCAAGCAAACAAACAAGACATAGGTAAGGGTGTACTGGCTGTAATGTCCTAGACAAACTATTATGCTCTAAGTCTTAGTTTCCTCATTTTTTTTTTTCTTAAGATTTTACTTATTTACTTAAGAGAGAGCATGAGCAGGGAGAGGAGCAAAGGGAGATGGAGAAGCAGACTCCCCCCGAGCAGGATCATGACCTGAGGTGAAGACAGCCGCTAAACCGACTAAGACACCCAGGTGACCCCGTTTCCTCATTTCTATGTTGTTGTTTTTTTCAAGATTTTATTTATTTATTTGTGTGAGAGAGAGCATGAGTACACATGCACACAAGTTAGGGGTGGGGGGCAGCAGGCAGTGGGAGAAGTAGACTCCACCATGAGCAAAGAGCCTGATGTGGGACTTGATCCCAGAACCCTGGGACCATGACCTGAACCAAAGACAGACACTTAACAGACCAAGTCACCCACACACATGCCCCCACCCCCGTTTCCTCATTTCTAATAAGATAATAACAATCTTATGAATATTATGTGCCCCATTATTATGAAGTAGAAAACACATAATACATGAAAAATGCTTAACACAGTGCCTGGCACAGAATACATAGTGGCTCTCAACATCATCAACAATAGTATCATCATCCTCATCATTACTATTATTGTTATTATGTGAAGGAGGTCCCAAAGGTGAGGTCTGGGGTAGGGCAAGTCAGAACAGTCTTCCCAACTAGAAGATGGGAAAGCTCACAGAGTGATCTACTTTTGCACTGCAACAGACAGAAGGGCTTGAAGAATATGGAATAAAAAGCAGTTCTCATGCTTTGCTGCTTTAAGAAAAGATACTGGACCTTACCAGAGCTTTTGGAGCCAACTTTCCTCCTTGGATAAGATTAGCAAATTCGTCATAATAAAGTGCAGAAGCCTGGGGAGACTGCTCACTGCAGGAATGAACCAACTGCAGCAAGGAGGTCACCTGGAACACCCAAAGAGGAAAAGTGGTTCAGCCACTGGGCTGCCAATGTTTTCTAAACACCACTCACCTCATTCATTAGTAAATTTTTCCTCCAATTTCACTGGCAAAGCTCTTATTATCACTCACCTGTTTTCTTGAGTTTCCTGACAAGCCCATCTCTAATATCTCTTCTCCAAGCCATCAGACACACACAACTGGATTAAATTTTTTTTTAACAAACATGCTCTTTCTTTTCATAAATACTTGTATTTTATTTTATTTTGAGAGAAGGACAGAGAGAGAAGGAGTGCACATGAGTAGGGTGAGTAGTAGAGGGAGAAGGAGAGAGAGAAAGAGAGTCTTAAACAGGCTCCATACCAAGCGCAGAGCCCAATGCGGGGCTTGATCTCAAACACTGAGATAATGATCTCAGCCAAAATCAAGAGTCAGATGCTTAATCAACTGAGCCAACCAGGCACCCTGTATTAATTTTTCTAAAGCAAAGCTTTGATTTTGTCGTATCTATGCTAAGAAACCCTTGAAGACTACCATGATGTAAAAAATTAAATTGAAATGTCTTGATTCACATTCAAGGCCCTCCCTTTTCTACCTCTGGACTAGCTTTATCTCCAACTCTCCAATTATATGCTAACTTGCGCCTATTCTCCAGTCAACCTCTTATTCTACAAACATGGCTCACTTCTCTTGCTCTCTAGGAATTCACAATTTAATTAAGGAGATTAGACAAATACAGAAATAAATGTAACTCAGGACAGCCAGGAAAACATACATTGAAAAAACAACAACAACACACTTTTTCTGGTAAACCAACAGTAACCAGAAGCAATTCCTCAGTTATTCATAAACATATCCAACTACATTACAAGAACTAACCTGTGTGCACTGTTCGTTGCTCAAGTCTGTTCTCCCTTGGGTCAAATTTGAAGATCTACTTCTAAAAACAAGGAATTTTAGCTTCATTTTTATATTTTGTAAGAACTAGCAATAAGTGTATGAATCCTGCCATCCCTGGGATGTGGGTAGAGATAAAAGTACATAAAGGCACAGAGGACTATTTCAAACTGTGGATTAGAGCAAACAATGGCTATCTTTGATTTTTTTTGAAGGGCACACTAAATTAGTAATAATCGTAAGAGCAAGCACTGGGCATTGTTCTAAGCATTTAATGCCCACAAGTGGTATAGCTCCAAAGAATGTAGCCTGCATGAATTATTTTTTTTTCTTTTTTTCTTTTTTTTAATTTTAATTTTAATTTTTTTATTTTTTTTTAAAGATTTTATTTATTTATTTGACAGAGATCACAAGTAGGGAAGAGAGGCAGGCAGAGAAAGGAGGGAGACAGGCTCCCCGCTGAGCAGAGAGCCCGATGTGGGGCTCGATCCCAGGACCCCGAGACCATGACCTGAGCCGAAGGCAGAGGCTTAACCCACTGAGCCACCCAGGTGCCCCACCTGCATGAATTATTAATGCCGATTCTAAGAATGTCTCCTGAGGTTCCAGGAATTCCTAACAAATTATCTCTTAAGGAGCATAAACTGAACACCAGTGTCATTTTGCAATGGCAACATCTTAACAAGACCCAACTCTGATGCTCCTGTCACTGGGTGGCTTATTTTTATCAAACATAATGTCCCAGACAATATCACAGCAATGGAGAATCTGTAATGTCTAGTGCCTGGGAGAGGCGCAAATGTAGAAAAATACATCCAGGATGTTCAGGGTTCCTCTTTTGTGGAAACATTTCTATTACTTTATTTATTAGCAATCCCTAGTTTTAAACCACCAGACTGTAATGATTACAATCACATTCTGTAAAAATTATATGTGGTATATACAGTCAAGATTAGAAGGGAAAATGGAAAAGTCGTAACAAACATTTGTTTACTTCTCTTATTATGGGCTTAATGTTTACCATTATAACACAGTCAACACAATGTAACACTTAATTTGTAAGGTGGCAACTTGATTAACTGATCTTGAGCCACAGAAGTCAGAATTTCCGTACATACCTGTCAGCTGCCATGATGCCAGCCATGGTGACAGCACCAATAATACCAATGAGTTTGTATTTGAATATGGTGCTAGAGAGCTGCTTTCGTATCACCAGGTGCATGTCATCCTGCAAGGAAGACATGGTAGAAAAAGCTGAAGATGCTGGAACAGTCAACAAAAGAGCCTGTAGATACTGGAGCCAAAACACACAGGAGCCAAAATACCAAGGGTTCTTTCATTTACTATGTGGCTTTTGGCAAGTCATTTCATCTCTGAGTCTCAATTTTTTTCATCTATAAAATGGGGAAGGCTTTTGTAAGCATGAGAGACAAATTAAAAGATGTCCTATTGTTGTGATACTTGCTTGATAAGGATATGTGAATTATTGTAATGTTGTTGGATACTCAACAAAATAATGAAACAGAAAAAAATATCTAGGTAAATTAACCAAGGAGGCAAAAGACTTGTACATTAAAACTATAAAGCAATGCTGAAAAATATTAAAGAAGACCTAAATAAATGGAAAGATAACCCATGTTTGTGAATTGGAAGGCTTAATATTGTTAAGATGATGATAATACTCAAAGTGACAGGCACATTCTTCGTAATTCTTACTAAAATCACAACAGAATTTTTTATAGATGGAGAAAAACTCATGCTAAAATTCCTATGGAATTTCAAGGGACCCCAAATAGCCAAAACAACCTTGCAAAAGAATAAATATGCTCTTTCAAATTTTAATATTTAAATTATTATACTCTTTCAATTTAAAAATTACTACAAAAGCTACAGTAATTAAAATAGTGTGCCACCTGCATAGGAAGCATATACACACCAAGTCCATAAATAAACCCTCACATACATGGTCAAGTGATCATAGATGCTAAGATAATTCAAAGCGGAAAGTATAGTCTTTTCAATAAATGTGCTGAAAAAATTGGATACCCACACATACATGAAATGAAATCGAACCCTTACCTTTAGCAGTATATAAAAATTAACTCAAAGTGAATCAACAACCTAAATTTAAGAGCTAAACCTATGAGACTCTTAGAAGAAAACGAAGAGAAAAATCTTCATGACTTTGAATTGGAGAAAGGTTTTACCTAAGTATGACACCAAAAGAGCAGGTAAAAACAAAACAAAACAAAACAAAAACAGATAAACTGGGGCTTCATCAAAACTCCAGGAGTAGGGGCGCCTGGGTGGCTAAGTGGGTAAAAGCCTCTGCCTTCGGCTCAGGTCGTGATCCCAGGGTCCTGGGATCGAGCCCCGCGTCAGGCTCTCTGCTCGCCAGGGAGCCTGTTTCCTCCTCTCTCTCTCTGCCTGCCTCTCTGCCTACTTGTGATCTCTGTCTGTCAAATAAATAAATAAATAAAAATTAAAAAAAAAAAAACAAAAAAAAAAAACCTCCAGGAGTAGGGGCTCCTGGGTGGCTCAGTGGGTTAAGCCGCTGCCTTCGGCTCAGGTCATGATCTCAGGGTCCTGGGATCGAGTCCTGCCTCGGGCTCTCTGCTCAGCAGGGAGCCTGCTTCCTCCTCTCTCTCTCTCTGCCTGCCTCACTGCCTACTTGTGATCTCTTTCTGTCAAATAAATAAATAAAATCTTAAAAACAAAACAAAACAAAACTCCAGGAGTAAAAAGACAATGCATAGAAAGGGAGAAAATATTTGCCCATCATGCATCTGATAAGGGACAATACCCAGGAAGTATAAAGGATCCCTATACATCAACAACAACAAAACCGCAACTGATTAAAAAAAAAAAAAAGAACAAAGGACATGAATAGACATTTTCCCAGATAAGATATTCAAATGACTAATGAGCAAAGAGTAAGATGTTCAACATCATTAGTCTTTAGGGAACTACAAATCAAAACCACAGTGAGACAGCACTTCACACCCAGTAGGACGGTTACAGCTAAGAAATGGAAAATAACTGTTGGTGAGGTTGTAAAACTGTGGAGCCCTCAATTGTTTGTGGACCCATAGAATGGTGCAGCTGCTGCAGAAAATGGTTTGGTGGTTCCTCAAAATATTAAACACAGAATCAACATATGACTTAGCAATTCCACTCCTAGACATAGACCCCAAGGAATTGAAAATAGGGACTCAAACAGATCCTTGCATACCGGTGGTCATAGCAGCACAATTCACAATAGCCAAAAGATGAAAAAAGACCACTGTCCAACAATAAATGAATGTACAAATTAAATGTGGTATATACATGCAATGGAATGCTAGTTAGGTTTTATAAAAAGGAATGAAGTTTGATATATCTTACACCATGGATGAACCCTGAACAGATAATGCTAAGTGACATAAACCAAACAGAAAAGGATAAATATAGTATGACTATTTTTTTTAAGATTATTTTTTTTAAAGATTTTATTTATTTATTTGATAGGCAGAGATCACAAGTAAGCAGAGAGGCAGACAGAGAGAGAGAGGGGGGAAGCAGGCTCCCTGCTGAGCAGAGTCCAATGCACGGCTCAATCCCAGGACCCCGAGATCATGATCTGAGCTGAAGGCAGAGGCTTAACCCACTGAGCCACCCAGCCACCCTTTGTATGACTATTTTTGAAATTTAAATTCTATTATTATTATTTTTTTTTTTAAAGAGGGAGAGAGAGAATTTTAAGCAGGTTCCACACCCAGCAGGGAGCCCAATGCAGTGCTCAATCTTATAACCCTGAGATCGTGACCGGAGCTGAAATCAAGGGGAGGATGCTTAACTGAGCCACCAAGGTGCCCCTCATATGACTATTTAAATGAGGTACCCAGAACAGGCAAATTCAGAGACAGGAAATAGACTGGAGGTAACTAGTGTCTGGGGGAAGGAAAATGGGTAGAGTTTCTGTTTAGGATGACAAAAAGCTCTGGATATAAACAATGGTAAGATTTGCACAACATTCTTAATGAACTTAATGCCACATAAAAATGGTTAATGGAGGGACGCCTGGGTGGCTCAGTTGGTTAAGTGACTGCCTTTGGCTCAGGTCATGATCCCAGTGTCCTGGGATCGAGTCCCACATCTGGCTCCTTGCTCAGCGGGGAGCCTGCTTCTCCCTCTGCCTCTGCCTGCCACTCTGTCGGCCTGTGCTCACACTCTCTGACAAATAAATAAATAAAATCTTAAAAACAAAATGGTTAACGTAGTAAAATTTGTTATGCATATTTTATAATAATTAAATAATATTAAATATATTTAATTAATCAATATAAATTATATAATTAATATAAATTAAATAATTAAATAAAATAAAAAAATAATGATGTAGCTCTATATTACTGATGTGAAGCCATTTCCAAAATATACTGCTAAATGAAAGATAGATGCAGAACAAAAGGAGAAGGAGTGGGGACGCCTGGGTGGCTCAGTTGGTTGGACGACTGCCTTCGGCTCAGGTCATGATCCCGGAGTCCTGGGATCGAGTCCTGCATCCGGCTCCCAGCTCCACGGGGAGTCTGCTTCTCCCTCTGACCTTCTCCTCGCTCATGCTCTCTCTCACTGTCTCTCTCTCAAATAAATAAATAAAATCTTTTTAAAAAAATATTTTTTTTTAAAGATTTTATTTATTTATCAGAGAGAGAGAGGGAGAGAGCGAGCACAGGCAGACAGAATGGCAGACAGAGGCAGAGGGAGAAGCAGGCTCCCTGCTGAGCAAGGAGCCCGATGTGGGACTCGATCCCAGGATGCTGGGATCATGACCTGAGCCAAAGGCAGCTGCTTAACCAACTGAGCCACCCAGGCGTCCCTTAAAAAAAATAATTAAAAAAAAAAAGGAGAAGGAGTGGAATATAGGTAAATACAAATTTGCTAAATGCTCAGAACTTCTCAGAAAGCTATAAGGTAGAAAGCAGAAAGGTATAAACAAACTCGTAAATGCTCAGGACATCTCAGGAGGATAGAAATATCTCATGACAAACTCAGAAAGTCATTGCCTTTAGAGAACCAGATGCCTAGAGGACTGAGAGGGGGAAGGCTCATTTTTCACCATGTCTTATACCTTTTGAATTTTGTGCTGTATATTACCTAGCCCCCCCTCCCTTTTTTTTTTTTTTTTTAATTAACAAAAGGTGTTGGTTGTTCAAAGTTACAGTCCAGTATGGATTACTGCCACAGGGTGGCACTAAAGATACAAAAGAGCAACAAGTTCTGATTGCAATGCAATCTCTTGTTTTAGTCCCTTTGCGTGACTTTCTCAGCAAACAAAGACCACCAATGAAAGCAAGCCCAGGTAAGTTCACATTAGATGTAGAGGCTCCCTAGAAAACAAGGCAACGCTCTGTGTCCCCACAGCACTCAGTATAGAACCTGAATAGCTTTTCTTTTCTTTTTTAAAGATTTTATTTATTTATTTGATACAGAGAGAGACAGTGAGAGAGGGACCACAAGCAGGGGGAGTGGGAGAGGAGATGCAGGCTTCCGGCTGAGCAGGAAGCCTGATGTAGGGCTCGATTCCAGAATCCTAGAATCATGACCTGAGCTGAAGGCAGATGCTTAACCGTCTGAGCCACCAAGGGCCCCTTGATCAGCTTTTCTTACTCAGTTCCCTAGTCAGCTGATTACAGACCCATTTCTACCCTAATAGACTAAGCTATTTGAGGGTAGAAGGTCTAATATACCTACTTTCTCAATGTTTGGTACACAACAGACACTTAATGTCTGAACATAATTACTCTAGCCTGTGTACTAATAGAAATCAAGTACACAGCCATGGTCTGAGCTATAATTATGTTCAATGAATTTCAATTAAAGAAGTTTAAAGTTTTAAAGGTTTCTCAACACACTGCCTGTTACCTGGATGTGACTGCTGGCTTCATGCTGTTTGCTAAATGCCAGTGTGCTGAGAATATAGAAGAGTTTTCGTATCTGCTGAGGGGACATATTATCCAGATAATCTAAAATGCCCTATGGAAAAAAAAATACCAACAATAAGGTTAGCCACTGATATTTTCCTCCATCAAATAAAAAAATTAAAATCCTTGTAAGAGGTATAAGAAGCATGTGGATAGCCACAAAAGCTCATGTTCTCTCAAGCTGTGCCCAGCTGTACCTCCTAGTTCTTCCTATTCTTCTTCATCCTTCCCTTCTTAGTGAAAACAGTGCTCTGTCAAAAGTTACATCTCTGACCTTACTGCTTATCATAACATCCCTTTCAGTTTCCATGCCATGAATTACTTACTCTTTTTCTACAGATGTGGAAGAAGTCACAAGGGAAAAACTTACTTTTTAACATTGGGCAAAACCTCAGCTTTCTCATCCCTAATATGGGGATAACATGACCTACAACTACCTTTCAAAGCCCAGACCTGATTCTGTCAACCCCCTGTGAAAAGTCTGTGATAGCTCTCTACAGTCTATAAAATCAAGTTGAAACTCTTGAGCGTGATATTTGAGACCCTTCATAATCTAACATTGTCCTATGTCTTTCCAGCCTCACCTCCCACCACTTCTCACCATATGTCCCATTTGCCAACCATGCTAGTCTACTTCCTTCAGGTATACTATGGACCCAGATGCCAATTTGCTTCTGTTTAAACTGTCCTCTGCCTAGATGCACTTCCTGTATTTTCTCTTATTGAACCATGCTCAAACTTCAAGAATTACTCAAATCTACTCTTTGAAGAAGTAGTAGTACTTAAAGAATGCAGTTTCCTAGGCCAAATTATTCTTGCGCTGGTGCATCTATAGCACTTAATCTTTCTAGGGATTTTCTCATATTGTAGCTACAGAGACTTGTTTATGTGTTTTACTAACACCAAAGGCAAGAACTAAGTCTTATATACAGAGCACCCAGAATAGAGCCTGCATATAGGTACAAAGAAGTATTTGCTGAATGCATTAATACAAACATAAATGAGTTATCTTTTTTCCTATTATTTGCCCATTACCCCACCTCCTTCCCACCCCCTCCAACCAATTGTAGTGCTCAATATCTAGAACACAAATTAAATTGCTGCTAATTAACAGATGCCAGATATCTCTCAAATACATGCAAGAAAGAAAAATGACTCAAAATATGTCACTGGAGGGACACATACCTTCACAAACACAGCATTCAGCCTCATAGCAGAAAGGTTTAGAACTACCAACTCCCGGAGGACATCCAATGCAGTATCAACTTCAGCTTCATTCCCGCTGCAGATATGAGTCACTAGGGCACCAACTACTTCCTACACAGTAAAGCGTCAACAGGATAGTGTGAATGAAAATATGACATGGCCATCTTGAAAGGGTTAATGCTTGAGACCATTCTAATCTCAACCTACCCTATCTCATTGTCTAATTCTATTACGTACTTTTCATTAATGTTGTTTACAGGAGGTTGAGGATTACACAACCATCTACTCCTGACTTATTTCCTAATATTTATCAGGGAACACTATGTAAGCCCTCCTGGTTTTGCTCCCTGGCATAGTCTCTTTTTTCATATGGGTAAAATACTACCCGTTAAGCTATGGTTGTACTTAATCTATTAAAATTTACTAAAAAGATGAACTCAGGGAGCCTGGCTGGCAGCATGTGACTCTTGATCTCTCAGTTGTGGGTTTAAGCCCCATATTGGGTGCAGAGATACTTAAAAATAAAATTCTTTTTTTTTTTTCAAAGATTGTATTTATTTACTTGACAGAGAAAGACACAGTGAGAGAGGAAACACAGGCAGGGGGAGCAGGAAAGGGAGAAGAAGCAGGCTTCCTGCTGAGCAGGGAGACTGATGGGGGGCTTGATGCCAGGACCCTAGGATCATGACCTGAGCCGAAGGTAGATGCTTAATGACTGAGCCAGCCAGGTGCCCCTTAAAAATAAAATCTTAAAAAAAAAAAAAAAAGAAACTCAAGAAGTTCAAGGTTTTAAAGGTTTTTACAGGTTAGACTGGCATGTTTCAAGCAAACATGAGCCATGATAGTATCTCCAGGACATTAAGATGGTTCCAGAAAAATATCTTGAATGCCATTCTCCCTTTCCTTTATACTGCTGCTCCATACTGAATCATATTGTTTTCTCAAATGCAGCAGCTAGCTCAAGCCCTGCTTTAAGTTTTTAAAATTTTGTCTTTATTTTTACAAGTTCCATTAAAATGTTTTGACATTGTTAATAGTATGGTTAGCATGTACAAAAAAATGCAAAGTAAGACACTCTGTTGATTTCATAATCACTTTCCACAAGTAGAGCCTCCCCTCTCTGGATATGCACTATTAAATTTTATGTTTCATGTTCATGGGAATAGAGTTACACCCTCAGGCATTTCCCCTTCATTTGTTTTTCCCCAATTTTTTCTAGAGAACAACTCCAGGATCAACTGGCAGCTGATCATTTGCAGCTAAATTTTAAAATTGCTCTTTTTATATACTATGAAAGCTGCCCGATAACCCCAGCTCTTTTAATCATGGTTTATTTAAAAGACTAGATGTGGGGGCACCTGGGTGGCTCAGTGGGTTAAGCCTCTGCCTTCAGCTCAGGTCATGATCTCAGGGTCCTAGGATCAAGCCCTTCATTGGGCTCTCTGCTCAGCAGGGAGCCTGTTTCCCCCTCTCTCTGCTGGCTTCTGCCTACTTGTGATCTCTCTGTCAAATAAATAAATAAAGTCTTAAAAAAAAAATAGACTGGGGGCGCCTGGGTGGCTCAGTGGGTTAAGGCCTCTGCCTTCGGCTCGGGTCATGATCCCGGGGTCCTGGGATTAAGCCCCACATCGGGCTGTCTGCTCTGCGGAGAGCCTGCTTCCTCCTCTCTCTCTCTATGCCTGCCTCTCTGCCTACTTGTGATCTCTGTTTGTCAAATAAATAAATAAAATCTTGAAAAAAAAAAGACTGGATGTGGACCTTCATTTTCAAGTCAGAGAATTTTAGACCTCAAAATGCAAAGTTAGAAGTCCAGTGTCCCTTATTTTATTAAGACTAGGACTAAAACTAAGTTTTCCCAACTCCCAGTTCTGAGTTCTTTTTCCTTCAATGTCTTCCAACGAACAAGAAATAAACATCATATTACATGCAAGTGACTTGGAATTGTATTTCTTCCTGTTCCCTCCTTTCCAAAATAAATATTTCGACATACCTGCTGACAGTAAGTGTCAAAAAACTTAAATGCGTATTTGTATAGGAGACTGCCAAACAAAATGATACTCTGGTCGAGGGAGTGCAACAAACACTGCGCCAATGACAGAATAGATGGGCAAATATCCTTAAGGACCTTGAGGGGGTGAAGAGGAGACAAAAAAAAGAAGCTGTGGGAGAAATTTAGTTATTGCAGAACCAAGACTTCCTGACCCTTATAGGATTTCAGAGTTCTCCTCACCAACTCTCATTTTAACTTAAGGTAACATAATCTTTGTTTTACTCAAAATTATCTTTCATCATTCTGAGTTTTTGCTTAGGATCAATGGGATTCAATGTATGGATAAGAAGTGACCTGGAAGCTGAAGAAGTTAAATTATAAGCCTAATAGCATTGTTCCTATCTGCCTAATTTGGGACTAGAATCCAGATCTTTTTTTTTTTTTTTGAGAGAGAGTGAGGGATAGAGCACAAGTGGGGGAGGAGTATAGGGAGAGGGAGAAGCAGATCCCCTGCTGAGCAGGGAGCCTGAGGCAGGGCTCAATACCAGAACTCAAGGATCACAACCCGAGCCAAAGGCAGACGCTTAACCAACTGAGCTACCCAGGTGCCCCTTAAATCCAGATCTTCTGAATCCCAATATCCTCATTCAATCATACTACCTCTCTGGGGATATACTGGGTCTGCTCTTCCTTGGTTATGATTTGAAATCAATCTTTAAGGTTCAATACCAATTAAATTGATTTCTTCTGAGATCAAAAAGAGAACTGATCATGTCTTAGCAATGGGCAGAAGATGGACATTAAAGGACCCAAAGTAAATAACCAGTTTAAGTCCAGTTTCTTTATTGATACCATCACAATAGATAAAAAATCTTAAATTAAGCCCTGAATTGTGTATAATGCTTTGCTGAGGAAAATGCAATAAAAAAATTATATATGGGGCACCTGGGTGGCACAGTTGGTTAGGTATCCAACTCTTGGTTTTGGCTCTGGTCATGATCTCAAGGTCATGAGACTGAGCCCTACACTGGGCCCGACATTTAGCACAGTCTGCTTGGGCATCTCCCTCTTCCTCTGCCCCCACTCCCTAAGATAAATAAATAAATCTTTAAAAAATTATATATGATTTCTGCCTTCTGGAAAATTATAGCCCAAAACACATATTATTGCCAGAAATAAGTACAGAAAGGACTGTAAGATAAAATAATAGAAACATTAAATCCATTTCTAGAGGGCGCCTGGGTGGCTCAGTGGGTTAAGCCGCTGCCTTCGGCTCAGGTCATGATCTCGGGGTCCTGGGATCGAGTCCCGCATCGGGCTCTCTGCTCAGCAGGGAGCCTGCTTCCCTCTCTCTCTCTCTCTGCCTGCCTCTCTGTCTACTTGTGATCTCTGTCAAGTAAATAAATAAAATCTTTAAAAAAAAAATCCATTTCTAGATATAAAATCTTAAGACCCAACCATATATTCTCATTAGCACCTAAGTCAAGCCCCAAACTATTGGTTATCTAGCTTTTTAAGAAGGTATACGCTATTAATATCCTGAAAATTCACCAGAAAATACTGTTCTTAACTTATAAAATTCTAATCAAATGGTTTATATTTCAACAGGAAAAAACCACCCAAGAGTCACATGGCCAAATAGGGATGGTTCAAAAGATGCATAATTATGTCTCTATTAGCATTCTTCTGGTCCTGTTTTGCCCAGGGTTTTTATAAACTGCTTAGAACAGGATATAGAAGCAAGTTTGTCAAAGCTATGGACCACAAAGGGCTAGGTAATTAAAATGATTAATGCAAAGTTAAGATTTGAAAGTCTCAATGAGCTTGGAACAACGGGCTGAAACTAACATGAAGAAACTTTTATATGGGAGCTACAAAGCCTTTCATTTTAAGTTAAAAATCAAGTTATACAAGAATGTAAAATTAGAAAACCTGAACTAAAACATTTCCTGTAAAAAAAAAAAAAATTGGGGGCTTGAGTTTAATCAGTTCAACATAAATCAATTTTGTCACCTTTTTTCTAAAAAGATGAGACACCAGTCTTGGGTTGGTTTTATTAACAGTATAACATCTCGATCAAGGTAAGTAAGAATCCTATTACATTTTGAAAACATACTGAGCTGTCAAAAGTCAACACCCAGCAAAGGCGTATTGTCAAGATTTCCACACTGAGTAAGAAAGATTAAAAATGACTTCTCTATAACTTTCAGACTAATGTTGCTAATTCTCTGCCACTTACCAAGTCATGAATATAGAATGTACTCTGCAGCAGCTGTTCTTGAAAGCAGCCTGATCGAATCTTATTTCTTAGCACCCTCTCAATGTACTTCTTTGTCTGAGTGTTGGTGCTATAGATGATGAGAAGCATTGCCAAGTCGAAAGTCTATTGTCAACAAAAATGACAAGAGAAAAAGAATTTAATAAATCAGTACATTTATTGTCGTGAAATAGCAGCTCACAACTTTTTCCCATGAAAACATAGAAGGGGTGATACTTGTTTGTTCAATACACTCTCATGGGAGTATCTTCATTTTTTTTTATCACAAAACCCACAAATTTTTTCAGAGAAATGAAGTGCTATAACTATTAACCACTATTATCTTTATGAAAACAATGGAATATAAACTGAAGTAATATTATTACAGAATAAACTCTGAAGACCTATATATTTATTAAAGAAAAATCACTTGCCAACCTCAGGATTTATTTCATTATTATTAGGAAAACTACTTTCTGAAAAGTTGGAAAGACTGTAAATGCTTCTCAATATGAAAAAAAATAAAATTCTGACAGTCATTTTTAGAATATTATACAACCATTAAAATGAATGAGCTAGGGGTGCCTGGGTGGCTCTGTGGGTTAAGCCTTTGCCTTAGGCTCCAGTCATGATCTCAGGGTCCTGAGATACAGCCCTGCATCAGGCTCTCTGTTCAGCAGGGAGCCTGCTTCCCCCTTCTCTCTCTCTGCCTGCCTCTCTGCCTACTTGTGATCTCTCTGTAAAATAAATAAATAAAATCTTTAAAATAAATGAACTAGACTACATTTTTTGACAGACACTCACAACATTGTGAAGTTTAAAAAAAAGCAACCTACAAGACAATAATAATAGTAAGATTTATTTTTGTAAACACAATATACATAAATATGTTTAAACATAAGAGTTAGAATGCTTGCACTTGGGGCGCCTGGGTGGCTCAGTGGGTTGGGCCGCTGCCTTCGGCTCAGGTCGTGATCTCAGGGTCCTGGGATCGAGTCCCGCATCGGGCTCTCTGCTCAGCAGGGAGCCTGCTTCCCTCTCTCTCTCTCTGCCTGCCTCTCCATCTACTTGTGATTTCTCTCTGTCAAATAAATAAATAAAATCTTAAAAAAAAAAAAAAAAAGAATGCTTGCACTTACATACACATACAGCTTGTAGGAAAAAAGTCTGGAAGAATTATCCATGAAGAATGGAACAGAGAGTGAAGAAAACCTTTTTAACATATTAACATTTTTTAGATTCCTTGTGGGGTTTTATCTCCACAATTAGCTTGTATTAAATTTGTTTTAAAAAGAAGGTTATAGAGCAACATCATCTGTCACAATAACTCAGTATTTATTCACTGTAATTAGTTGACTGTATATGTTTGTTTATATTTGTAAATTTGTTTCTTTCATGTATTATCAGCATAAAGAATTTTTACGTAGTTTAAAAAAGAAAAAGGTTAAAGAAAGTCAAGCAGCACAAAAAATAAAAACAACTATTCAGAACTCATACAACATAGCAAAACACTAAACATTCCAATTTAAAAGATGGATCAAGAATTCCTTTTTTTAAAA
Organism: Mustela nivalis; assembly: GCF_964662115.1. NCBI lineage: Eukaryota > Metazoa > Chordata > Mammalia > Carnivora > Mustelidae > Mustela > Mustela nivalis. Next base: position 165,670,949 of record NC_139020.1, read on the forward strand.
TAGATTTTTATTTATTTGAGAGAGAGAGGGTGCATACACAAGCAGGGGGAGCAGCAAGCAGAGGGAGAGGTAGGCTCGCCACAGAGCAGGGAGCCTGACATGGGACTCGATCCCAAGACCCTGGGATCATGACCTGAGCTGAAGGCAGATGCTTAACTGACTGAGCCACCAAGGTGTCCCACCAAGGATTTTTTTTTTAAAGATTTTTTTTTTTTGACAGACGGAGATCACAAGTAGTAGGCAGAGAGGCTGACAGAGAGAGAGGAGGAAGCAGGCTCCCCGTGGAGCAGAGAGCCTGATGTGGGGCTCGATCCCAGGACCGTGGGATCATGACCCAAGCTGAAGGCAGAGGTTTTACCCCACTGAGCCACCCAGGTGCCCTGGGATTTTTTTTTTTTTTAATGTTTCTTTTTCTTTTTCTTTTTTTTTTTTAAGATTTATTTATTTATTTATTTGACAGACAGAGATCACAAGTAGGCAGAGAGGCAGACAGAGAGAGAGGAGGAAGCAGGCTTCCTGCTGAGCAGAGCCAATGTGGGGCTCGATCCCAGGACCCTGGGATCATGACCTGAGCCGAAAGCAGAGGCTTTAACCCTCTGAGCCACCTAGGCGCCCCTTATTTTTCATTTTTAAAGACTTTAATTTTATTTGTTTGACAGAGAGAGAGGGTACACAAGCAAGGGGAGTGGGAGAGGGAGAAGTGGGCTCCCTGCAGAATCCTGATGGAGGGTTTGAGCCCAGGACCTGAGCCGAAGACAGATGCCTAATGACTGAGCCACCCAGGTGCCCCTGCCCACCAAGGATCTTTTAAAAATTTTTTCATTTTAGAGAGAGCAACCACAAATGGTGGGTTGGGGGAAGGGTAGAGGGAGAGAGAGCCTGACATGGGCCTCCATCTCTGAGATCATGCCTGAGATGAAATTAAGAGCGGACACTTAAGCACTGAGTTAAGCTCAGCCTGAGCCACCCAGGTACCCCTGGGCCTAGATCTGAACAGACATTTTCTCAAAGACCTATGAACAGCCAAAAGACACATGAAAAGATGTTCAACATCACTAATCATCAGGAATGTAAATCACAATGAGACATCACCTCATACATGTCAAAATGGCTATCATTAAAAAAAGACAAGAGACAACAAGTGATGTTGAAGATGTAGAGAAAGGGAACCCTTGTGCACTGCTGGTGGAATGTAAATTGGTGTAGCCCCTATGGAAAACAGTATGGAGGTTCCTCCAAAAATTAAAAGTAGAAATATCATGTGATCCAGAAATTCTACTTCTGGGTATTTTTCAAAATAACTAAAAATTAATTCAACAAAATATCTGCATTCCTATGATCTCTGTACATTATTTACAATAGCAAAGACATGGAAACAACTTAAGTGAAAAGCAAATGTGGTAAGTACACAGACCACAAACACACACCTACCTAGACACACACAGACACACACTGGAATATTATTCAGCCAGAAAAAGAATGAAATCTTGCCATTCGTAACAATATGGACAGATTATGAAGGTATTATGCTAAGTGAACTAAGTCAGACAAAAACAAATACCTTATGATCTTGCTTATATATGGAACTCAAAAAATAAAGAAACAACAAAACAAAACACACAAAAAACTGAATTCGTTGACACAACAGATTAGTAGTTACCAGAGGCAGGGGGGTTTAGTGAGTAGAGCATACAACTCTTGATCTTGGTTGTAATTTCAAGCCTCACATTGGGTAGAGGGATTATTTAAAAATAAAGTCTTAAAAAAAAAAAAAAGGATTTTCCTGTTATAAAATAAATAATGGGGCACCTGGGTAGCTTAGTCAGCTAAGTGTCTGACTCCTGATTTGGGCTTAGGTCATGATCTCAGGAATGTGAATTCAAGCCCCTCATTGGGTTCCACTCTAGGTGTAGAGATTATTTTAAAAATATACATATATATAAAGACATTGTAGAAGCATATAAAATGTTTATGATACAATGTCAAGAGAAAAAAAAATCAGAATGCAAAAATTACATAATAATTAGAAATCTGCAAAAACAGATAAAATAGGTATACAGGTGGCCAACCGTTATGCAAAAATGAAAAAAAGAAAGAGTTGTATTAGGGTATTTTGATCCTTCCCAAAAAACTGAGTTTTTCATTGTTTAATTCACTATTGTAAAAGCTTTTAAAATAGTCACCCAACAACTGGATAATCTGACAGAACCTCACAAAATAAAACAGATTCCAACTAATGAAAAATCCTTACTGGGAACCAAGTAGTACATAAGAAACATAATCATCTGGCTTCTCACAGAAGAAAAAATTTCCATAATTAAGACAGCTTCAGTACTGCTGCCTTGACAGTAAATGGATGGACTATTTGACTCACTCTGGTCAGGCTGACACCGGCAAAGGTAAGTAAAACATGGAATGCCATTATTTTGACAATTACATTTGCCAGAAGGAAGGGTAATCAGATAGACACAGGGACCCAACCCATGCCCCAGTGACTCCTGTCTTCACTTCATCTGTGGGGACTTGGTTCTTTGGGACTGCAACTCACTGTGCTTGTTTGGAATGTTAATATTTCCCCTTACGGATAGCCTGGGTTTATTTCATTGCGAAAATGAGTAGGAAACACTATCCAGCAAGTCATCCCCTCCAGATTATCTTCTCCAGACAGCTAATGTTTATTACGCAGCTACAGAAGGCACAGAAGGGATGACTGGAGAGAGTGACAGAAAAGGAAAACTAGCCATATAATTAATTTTAAGTCCACAGTACTTAAAATTCATAGTATTATGAGTTTACCTTGTGTTCAGACACTGAGGCAGTGTTTTCAATCGCCTAGAAAAAAAATGGTCACGAAAGTATTATAACACAAAAGTAGAACATGTTTCACCTATTTTTTTTTTAAGATTTTATTTATTTGACAGAGAGATCACAAGTAGACAGAGAGAGAGAGAGAAGGAAGCAGGCTCCCTTCCGAGCAGAGAGCCTAATGCGGGACTCGATCCCAGGACTCTGAGATCATGACCTGAGCCAAAGGCAGAGGCTTAACCCACTGAGCCACCCATGCGCCCCATGTTTCACCTTACTGAGCATGCCCCATTCTCCTGAGAAGCAATCTGTCCATCTGGGAACCATCATCTGTCACTTCTACTTGACTGATTTTCAACACTTTTATTTCCACCTACCTTTACTTACATATCCATCACTGATTACCACCTACTCCCTCCTTATGTTCAAAGTCATGAAGATCTCACTCACCTTAATCCAGGCTTCTGAAATGATCTTCTCATATCTAACAGCTGACTTTATTACATCAAAGAGGAGAATAACACAGTCCTGACTGTTGTTTTCTTGATTTCCTGAAGAACTACAAGCAGCAGAGGGGGAAAAAAATAATTCTTCCACTTACCAGAGAGAAACCTATAAAACCTGGGTTCCTGTTACTAGCCAAGTGCCTGTTCCAAGGCCAGCTTCATGTGTAAAATGGTTAATAAACTTGTACTGTAGTCTATCTAAGACTGATCTGAATTGCCAGGAGAATACACTCCACCCACCCACATACACATACATTACATGTACTACATACATATGATTTGAAGCACTGTATAGAGATACATGCAAACAATATTATTACCACTATTTTTAGTTGCAAGTATTAAGATCTACTGTCCTGGCTTCAGACTAAATGTCAGAAAACTTGCCTTGCCTATGTGAGAAAAAGGGTAGTAACTGGCAACGACATTATACCTTTGTTGTCCTTTATTTTTCAACTTGCTTTGGGAAGCCTGAAACCGTGATGGCAAAATACAATGCTGCAGATCCAACTTCTCCCGGAGCTCAGAAATTACCTGTGGAAAATAAATATTAAGTTATGTATTCTGCTCATTCATAGGCACACTTCGTTCTTTCAGTAGAACCATAACAATCCCCTGAAAGACTGAGTAAGAAGAATCAAGAGTTTTTATTTTTTAAGATTTTATTATTTTTTTAAAAAGATTTTATTTATTGATTTGACAGAGAGAGATAACAAGCAGGCAGAGAGAGAGAGGAGGAAGCAGGCTCCCCGCTGAGCAAAGAGCCGGATGCGCAGCTTGATCCCAGGACCCTGAGATCATGACCTGAGCCGAAGGCAGCGGCTTAACCAACTGAGCCACCCAGGCGCCCCAAGATTTTATTTTTAAGTAATCTCTATATACAACATGGGGCTCAAACTCACAACTCCAAGATCAAGGGTCACATGCTCTACTGACTGACCTATGGAGTGCCCCTAGACAAGGCATTTTAAAAAGGAGAGTTGATGAAAATAGTTAGTGCAAGGATAGTATGTCATGCCCTTCAAAATTCCAGAATTCCTTGAGGTATTACAATGAAATAGCAAATTAAACTGTGTAATGGCTTATATGCAACAATAAATCTGGTTAGTTCCATTCCATTGCCTGAATACTATCTGGATTAAGCAACATCATCAGTAGGTTTGGGAACAGGGAAGAATTAGAAGCTATAGTTTTAATAATGTATCTTAATGTATCTTCATCTAGGTACATCTCTTTTCCAATACTGACTTTTACAAGGGCACCACTGCTATACTCTGTACTCTCAGAGATGTAGCATGCGATTGGTGTTTGTTGGGAAATAATAGGGTACCTCAAGTGCATCTGCAGCTGTTACAGAATGAAGAATGAACTTGATTATCACAGGTAAATCGTCCAGTTTGACAGATAACAGCTTCCCCATCACCAACTGGCGGACCTAAACATAAAAAGCACAAAAACCTTAAATTTATGTTAATACCTCAACCTAGTACTGACCTGTTAGGTAAAATCAGAAAATCTACTTTTCTCATTCAGTTTTCTCACTTGTCATTTAGGAGGAAAACCACCTCATTTTATTTTCAATTTTATTCCAACTTACAAGATTTTTTTTTTTTAAGATTTTATTTGATTTATTTTACAGAGAGAGAAAGAGAGATCACAAGTAGGCAGAGAGGCAGGCAGAGAGAGGGGGAAGCAGGCTCCTCACTGAGCAAAGAGCCCAATGCGGGGCTCGATCCCAGGACCCTGAGACCATGACCTACGCTGAAGGCAGAGGCTTAACCCACTGAGCCACCCAGGCACCCCCAGCTTACAAGCTTTTAATTGTTAATACCACAGTTTCTTCAAAAACAGACAGGTGTTGGGGCAGCTGGGTGGCTAGGTCAGTTAAGCAGCTGCCTTTGGCTCAGGTCATGATCCCAAGTTCATGAGATAGAGCCCCACGATGGGCTCTCTGCTCAGTGGAGAGCCTGCTTCTCCTCTTCTTCTGCCTGCCACTCTGCCTACTTGTGTCCTCTCTCTCTCTGTGTCAAATTAATAAATAACATCTTGAAAAAACCAGACAGATGATAAACATAAAAGTGTTATTATCTTATAATTTAGAGCCTGAATTTTCCACTGGCTGAAGGAAGACATATAAAATTGTTATTCCTATGAGGAACAGTGTGTAAATATTATCCAAGATAGAGATTGCCACTAAAACTTACTGCTTTGAAACAGAGCAGCAAATCCATCATACTATGGCATATGAAGTTCATCAGAAAGAGATGAAATGTCATTCAATATCAATATCATTTCAAACATTTTTTAAAGATTTATTTATTTGAGAGAGAGAGAGAACATGAGCAGAGGGGAGGGGCAGAAGCCGACTCCCCGCTCAGCAGGAATCTGACATGCAGCTTGATCCTGGAACTTTGGGATCATGACCTGAGCCAAAGGCAGATGCTTAACCGACTGAGCCACGCAGAAACCCCTGCATCGTTTCAAAATTAAACTTTATACGCAACTGCTTCATAGCATAAGTGACTGACATTTGTTCTGGGAGGTAACAAAGCTGGCTCTGTTTCTGGAGAGCGGAGTTCTTCCTACCTGAGACAGGAGCTTCAGGTCAAGTCGGAGGCTGGAAAGAACATCCAGGATAGGAACAGTGAGTGCAGTATTCTCCATTAAAATGTCACTGTGAATAGTACAAAAAGAGAAAAGCTGTGTAACTTTTAACAGAGCTGGGCAGATATTTACTCAGAAAAACCACTTAGAATATGGGAAGAGAGGACATACTCAGTTCTCACTAAACTTGTTAATAGTGTATTTCATTAAAAAAAATTTTTTTAAAGATTTTATCTATTTACTTGAAGAGAGAGAGTGAGCACATAGGCAAGTGGGGGGAGGGAGAGGCACACGGGGAAGCAGACCCCCCATTGAGCAGGGAGCCCAACGCAGGGCTCAATCCCAGGGTCCAGGACTCTGGGATCATAACCTAAGCCAAAGGCAGGACACCTAACTGACTGACAGCCTCTCAGGCATCCCTAAAAATTATTTTGATCTAAATAAAAATACATGCTTGGGCCATCTGGGTGGCTCAGTTGTTTAAGCATCTGACTTTGGCTCAGGTCATGACCTCAGGGTCCTGACAGTGAGCCCCACATCAGGTTCCCTGCTCAGCAAGGAGCCTGCTTTTCCCTCTCTCTTTGCCCTCCCCTCACTCATGCTTGCTCTCTCTCTCTCAAATAAAATCTTAAAAAAAACCCACATGTTCATTACAGAAAATTCAAATAGAATAGAAATGAGAAGCCCTTTCCTCACCATCTCCACTACCCACAGGCAACCACTATTGAGTTGGGCACATATCCTTCCTGAGAAAAGGAAAAAGAACACCTACAACAATTACAGGGAAGTATGAGAAGTATGACATATGTACATGCAAGGCATTACAGGAGAACAGAATAGAGAACAGCGATGGAGTCTAAGAAAAGGCTATGTAGGGGCGCCTGGGTGGCTCAGTGGGTTAAAGCCTCTGCCTTCAGCTCAGGTCATGATCCTGGGGTTCTGGGGTCGAGCCCCGCATCGGGCTCTCTGCTCCGCAGGGAGCCTGCTTCCTCCTCTCTCTCTGCCTGCCTCTCTGCCTTCTTGTGATCTCTGTCAAATAAATAAAATATTAAAAAAAAAAAAAAAGGCTTTGTAAAAAGACAAGCTAGAATTAAGCAGGCAAAGTGGGTGATATACTGCTACACCCAGAGGGAGCAACGTACCCAAAAGCACAAAGGGAAGAAATCAATGGACATTTCTGGAGGTAGTTTTGCAGACAACTAAAGGAAGTATTACAAACTGAATTTTTAAAAACTATTTTGAGGGTAAGCAGGAAATTGCATTAAAACAGAAATCCTACTACACAGGAATTTTGTTCTCCCTTCTTTAATTAACTGCCCTACCAACTACCAAGTACTATTTTTCATGTAAATGATAGTAAGCAATGCTCTTAGCAATGGGTCCAATGTGATGTACACCAGAATGAATCATTTAGGGACCAAGGAATGCAGATATTTGGTAAGATCCACAAATAACTGGATATAGAGTCACAACTGAGGACTCCCTGGGTGGTGCTAATGAAACAGATGGATCATGTCTAGGTCTCCAAAGACCAATTTTATATGCCTAATCCTAAGGCAGACTTCATATTCACAACCACTATACTATTTTTAAAAAAGTAGATGGGTTACCCAAATATATATTCATTATTACAAAAACAAGTCAAATCCCACACCTACTCATAGAAAGCAGATACCATCCTCTTTTATATAAATAGGAATACATTACTACTACTGTTTTTAGACAAGATCAGGCATGTTCAGGGTGGTATGGTCATAGACCTACTACTGTTTTCATTCTGCAGAGTTAAGGCTCCCACAGTGGGAACTTACCCACCTGAGTTCCTTCCCCACATCAGCATGCTGGGAATCGCCTAGGATCTCAGGAAGGCTGGTGACAAAGTCATGCTGCAGGTACAGCGGAGCAATACTGATCAGCTGCATGAGCTTGGTGGTGAGATCCTGCAGTGAAGGACACCATTAGAATTGTTGCACACTACCAGAACAGAGAAAGATGTCCTCCTCATGAATTGTAGAGATAGAATTATTTTTGTATAATATGGTACCTATACATACATTCAAACTCAAAGCCTAAATACAGAGGTCAATGACCCAGAAATTTTCACACATGGTATGGTACATCATCTAGTGGGTCTGTTGTATACTTTACTTCATTTAAGATTTTATTTATTTATTTGAGAGAAAAGGAATAGAGGGAGGGAAAGAGAGAGAGAGAGGGCATGAGCAGGTGGAGGGAGAAGCAGATTCCCCACTGAGCAGGGAGCAGGACATGGGGCTATATGTCAGGAAACTGGGATCATGACCTAAGCAGAAGGCAAATGCTTAACCGAATGAGCCACCTAGCCACTCCTACTTTATTTCATTTAACCTTCACAACTCTATGGAGTCTGTGTGACAATTCCTTTTTTTTTTTAACTTTTTGGGGTGTTTTTGAAGATTTTATTTGACAGAGAGATTGAGAGAGAGCACAAGTAGGCAGAGCAGCAGGCAGAGGAAGAGGGAGAGGGAGACGCACGCTTCCTCCTGAGCAGGGAGTGCGATGCGGGGACCAATCCCAGGACCCTGGGATCATGACCTGAGCTGAAGGCAGCTGCTTAACCAACTAAGCCACCCAGGCACCCCTATTTTTTTTTTTTTTTTAAGCAGACTTCACACCCAACATGGGGCTTAAACTCACAACCCAGAGATCAAGAGTCGCATGCTCCACTGATGGAGCCAGCGAGGCACCCCGACAATTCCCATATCCATGAGGATATGCATTGCCCAAAAACACACAGTAAGTACAAAACAATAAATACACAACAATACAGAATTTCAGTCCACATGGAATTCCAAAACTCATGTTCTTCCAAATAAAGATTTAGCCTTGGAATGCCTGACAAAAATTAATAGAATGATTTAAAGAACTCTGGAAAGAAACAGGCCTTACACACTATGCTCAAAACAGATTCAATTTTACCACAGTGCTTAATAACAAATCACATAATTGTAAAAACTTACTAACACTTTCCTCATATGTAATCAGATTAAACATTTGCAGCAAAGGCGGCTGGTCTGGGATCTCACTGATTTTGAGAAATAAAATATAGTCATCTATTGTACTTTGAAAGCTACTTAATTTCTTTCCAAATATTAAATAGATATCTAGTCATCATAATTAGAAAAACTTTTTTTCTGGAGAAATTTAAAGGGTGAAACATCCATGATTCTCAAATTATGAAAGATGAAAAAAGCTAATAAATAGAAAAACGTGAATTTTCAGTTTAGGAAAGAAAATAAAAAACCACTGCAAATTCCAAAAGTTTGATTAAGCATGGAAAACAGACTCTCTAAATCCAAGAGACAGAGCAAGTCCCAAAGCTTACCTTGCCATCCACAATTCTGTCAAGCCATTTCAGTTGACTGATGATGAGTCTAGGCATGTTAAGTCCATCACTGTTCACACTGAAATGTTAGGATAAGAAGATAGAAACTTAGCTTTTCTGATTTACACAATAGCAAACATTAATAGTGCACAAACCATTTCAGACATTCAATTAACACTGAATGTTTACATATCGCAACCTGCTTTAGACACACAGGTGACATAGGAAAAGCATGACACATACATGTTAAATGGAAGAAGACACACTAAACTATTAACAGTGGTTGCATCTGGGGAGGGTTTAGTAAGGTTAAGGAAGGTCTGGAGAGTATTTCTTAATAACAATGTAAACAAAAAAATAAAGGCAATAAACTTGAACAAACTAAACAAGAAAAATTTTAAAAGGTAGAAAAGTGTTAAGTATTGAAAAAAGCAAGCATATACTATTTTGGAAACATAAAAGGTCGAATTAGACTATGTCTGTGAAAGTACTAAACAACCATTTATAGATGAAGAAGTGCTGGGGGCAGCTGGATGGCTCAGTTGTTTGAGCACTCAACTCTTGGTTTTGGCTCCTGTCATGATCTCATGGGTTGTGACATCAAGCCTGGTAAGGAGCTCCATGCTCAATGGGGAGTCAGCTTGAAGATTCTCTTGCCCTTTGCCCCTCCCCACACTCATGTGCATGCTCACATGTGTGAAAGTGTGCCCTCTCTAATAAATAAATAATTCTTTAAAAAAAAAAAAAAAAAGGAATGTTGGCTTAGTTATTATTTCCCCCCAAATGAGAGCATCTGCTTTCCTCCTCCTATGTCTGAAGTTTTGGACTACCTCCAGTTTTTTTTCTTTTCTTTTTTTAAAATTATTTACTTATTTTTATAAACATATAATATATTTTTATCCCCAGGGGTACAGGTCTGTGAATCGCCAGGTTTACACACTTCACAGCACTCACCATAGCACATACCCTTCCCAATGTCCATAACCCTACCCCCCTTTTCCCAACCCCCCACCCCACCTCCAGTTTTTTTTCTTGACAGTATTCTTAGTCTTTGTTTAGTACAGTCAAATTTAACTACTGAAAAAGACAAAAAACATATACATGAGCAATTCAGGCAAAGCCATCTGTGAAGATCTATCTTCAAGTGTATTATTACTATATACAAAACCTAGAGGGGCGCCTGGGTGGCTCAGTGGGTTGAGCCTCTGCCTTCGGCTCAGGTCATGATCTCAGGGTCCTAGGATCGAGCCCCACTTCGGGCTCTCTGCTCAGCAGGGAGCCTGCTTCCCCCTCTCTCTCTGCCTGCCTCTGCCTACTTGTGATATCTGTCTGTCAAATAAATAAATAAAATCTTTATAAAAAAATTTGTATCTTCGATTATTAATGAGCATTTAGAAAAAAATGTTTGATGCTCTTGTTATTTCTTTGTGAATTGTCTGTTAGTGACCTTTTTCTACTTTTCTATTATTCTTTTTTTCCCAACTTAGTTATTTTTTAAAGCAAATTCTAAAAAATTTAGTATGCATACCCTATAATATTGAAAGGGTAAAGAACAGTATTCATAGAAGATCTGATTCCAGTCAGTTTATTGTGTATCCTTCTAAGAACATGCAGTCATATAAACAGATGAAATTTCAAAAAAAAAGACCCCACTGGAATTTTAGCAGTCAATTAAGAATCTGATGTCATGATCAACATGACTTTCAGAGAAACTGATGATGTTTCAGAGTAATCTTTTCAGAGAGAAACTTAAGCACACTAAGGCAATTTAAGCATTCCAGAATAATTCCACTTACTTTTCAAAAAGAAATTCTGGCAACTTTTCAAATAAAGTTTTGATAATGGCAGGCTAAAAAAGAAGACATAAGGAGTTAGGAGATGGTCTTTATTTTATTTTATTTTTTTAAAAGATTTTATTTATTTATTTGACAGACAAAGATCACAAGTAGGAAGAGAGGCAGGCAGAGATTGAGAGAGGAGGAAGCAGGCTCTCCGCAGAGCAGACAGCCCGATGTGGGGCTCGATCCCAGGACCCTGGGATCATGACCTGAGCCGAAGGCAGAGGCTTTAACCCACTGAGCCACCCAGGCGCCCCGAGATGGTCTTTAAATATACAACAGAAATATATAATTAACCACAATTTGCTCCAACAAGAGCTCTTGTTGTTTTCAGGAGGAAAACCCTGCTATAACTGAAATCTTATTTTAAGAATGGCCAATTGAATGCTGCCTACATTTTGAACATAAGCTGTTGGGACACAGAGACTTGTCAATGATGTGTCTCCTAAAAAATTACCAAATGATTATAAAGGTAGCATTAAAATAATCAGATCATCAAAAATATTACTAAACATGACAACTGTTAACTTATGAAATGCAGACTTAAGATTATCAAATAGTTTGCAAGAAAAGAAGATTTCTCTCCAGAGGAGTAAGAGGGATCTTAAATGTAAGCTAACTAAATTATATTGAAGATTTCCAAAGTAAAGGAAGGGACAGGAGTATGGGAAGATTCACAGTGAAGATTCACAGAAGGAAAGAGAAAAAATGGAGGACAGGGTAAGGCAAGACTTTCCATTGTACGTTTTTATAATCCGAAACATTTAAAACATGTTAAGGCATTGTCTATTCAATATACTAAAAGAGAGAGGAAGAGGAAAGGGCAAAATCAAGTTAATCAGCAAGTAAAAATTGAAATGGGAGATGACCAGATGTGAATATAGCAGAGATATATAAGGTACTCAGAGCACAAGGGAGGAAAGTTTACAAATCAGGAAGGAGAGGCTGATGGAATAAGTGAGATTCCAAAGAAATGTAGTGGGCCAATCAGCTCAGTCCAAAGCCACAGCAATTGCCATACCAGATGCAGGTGAGCAATGAGGCTATGGTAAACTACTGCAAACCTAAATTCCCTGTTAACTCTACTAAACCCTGAGCTCAGGCATTATACTTGGGCATACACCACAAATCAAGTCCATTAAATGTACACAGAAAAAGTGACACAGTCTCACCTGTAATATGTCAATTCCCAGAAGCAATTTAATGAGGCTCTTAGAGTAAGATGTGCCTATGCTGTTAAAAAAAAAAAAAAGAAAAAAGAAAAGATTTGTTTTCCATTTGTTTTCCTTAATGTTTTTATCATTTCTTCATAAAATTGGTTAAATAAACAATTTTTAAATTTTTTTGAAAATTTAAAAATTTTTTAATTTATTGGTCAGAGAGAAAAAGCAAGCATGAGAGCCTACAAGCAGGGGAAGCAGCAGACAAAAAGAGAAGCAGGCTCTGGACTGAGCAAGGAGCTTGATGTGGGACTCGATCCCAGGACCCTAGGAACATGACCTGAGCCAAAGGCAGAAGCTTAATTGACTGAGCCACCAGGCATCCCAAATACACAATATTTAAAGAGAAACTATCCTGTTATAGCAGAAATACAGAACATGAAAAAATGGCTTTTTTTTTTTTAAAGATTTTATTTGAGAGAGAAAGAGGGAGAGCAAATGTGTGCACAAGCAGGGCGAGTGAGAGAGGGAGAAGCAGGCTGCCCACTGAGCAGGGAGCCTGGTGTGTGGCTTGATCATGACCTGAGCCAAAGGCAGACACTTAACTGTGCCACCCAGGCATCCCTGCTCTCTCTCTTTTTTTTTTTAAGATTTTATTTCTTTATGGGGGCGGGGCACAGAAAAAGCGAGCATGAGCTAGGGGAGAAGCAGAGGGGGAGGAAGAGAGAATCTGAAGCAGACCCTGAGCTGAGCACAGAACCTGACTCAGGGCTCAATCTCACAACTCTGAGATCATGACCTGAGCCAACCCACTGAGTCACCCACGTGCCAAGAGAAGATGATTCTTACACAAGGAGAAGTAGTTAAAATTCTATCAACACAGATGAGACACACTCTAGAAAACATTCTGGTTCTTAGTCTCATAACTATAAATTAATAACTTAAAGGTTAAAATTGAAGATAAAACAATTATAAATAAAAAGTGAAATTCAAAAAATTGCATTCTCCCCCCATTGCCATCCCCCAATCCAGTTAGTATAACAGATTAAATGTCAGCAAGATTCCAAGCCTCCAGTCCATACCTGGCTTCCTCATCCTGCAGACGTTCACATGACAAAAGGCAGCTCCTGAAACTGTCTTGGTCCTCAATGTAAGATTCTAGGCCACTAACAAATTCTTCTATTATCTTAATGATATTGAAAAAACAAAGAGTAAGATTTTCAGTTTAACATTTGCTGTAGGTTAGCTAAAACTCATTCTAGTCCATTCAACTTTATGCCAGCATCTTAATATTCCCAATTCCAGAGTAGTGCTGGCATAAGCGAAAGTACCAGGAAGAAACTCATACTTTGGGATAAGAAGGATGTTTCCTCAGAGTCTGAAAGAGCTTCTTTTGGAAAACAACTTGATCCACAGCTAAGAGGAAAAAACAGTTGATCAGCAGAGTCTTTAATACCTCCCACCATAGTTTTACTTCCCTAAATATAAGTTTCGTATCTTGTGAAACCAATAAGGATATTTTTAACCTAATTTCAGAGCCAAATTTTCTAAACCCATGGGAAAACAGATTTAGCTTTGACAGAGGATAGCTGCTAAGTATTCTAAAAAGATATGAAATAATGGAGTAATCGATGCCCTAAAAGCAGGGCTTTAAATGGCTTTATAAATTTTCTTCTGAAATTACTCTGACACAGATCTAATTATTCTCTTGAGTATTAATTTATTTTTCCACAAGAAAACACAAAGTATTATTGGTATATGCCATTCTTTTCTTTAAAAAGTTTTAAAAAACTAATAAATAAAAAATTAGAATTACTTAACATGCATTAATCAGTACTAGAGACTATAGAAATACTCTCTCTAAAAACCAGTATCAGGGCACCTGGGTGGCTCAGTGGGTTAGAGCCTTTGGCTCAGGTCATGATCCCAGGGTCCTGGGATCAAGCCCCGAGTCGGGCTCTCTGTTCAGTGGGGAGCCTGCTTCCTCCTCTCTCTGCCTACATGCAATCTCTGTCTGTCAAAAAAATAAAATCTTTTAAATAAATAAATAAATAAAAAGCAGTATCATTGTCATCTTTGTCTCAAGATGGCTGGTGCTCCCATTTTTAATTTTCACTGCCTATTTCAGAAATCCATGATTCAGTTCTGAGCCCTGCACTAAACCCAGAGAAAAGATTTAAATTAAAATATTACTTAGTTGATTCTGACTCTCTCCTGTTTTAAGAATAACTCCTGATGTTTTAAGAAGCTTTAAAAAAATACTGTCATTTTCTTCAACTTCATTGTGAACATGAAATTTCTTTGTCTTCTTGGAAAGTGGCTGCTTCCTGGCTTCTGAAAACAGACAAAATTTTCAAGAATGTGACAAATAGTAAAGATTAAAACTGTAAACCCTACAATAACCCTAAGAGGGAAATTGATGGGTTCTTGAAGAACTGTATTGGAATTGATGCTGTAGCAAAATTTTATCTCTAACAATGGTCAGCAACAGTGGCTTACAAACAAACAAATCAACAAACAATTATTTCTGCCTATTGCATTTTTTAAAAAGATTTTATTTATTTATTTGACAGAGAGAGTCATAGCAAGAGAGGGAACACAAGCAGGGGGATTGGGAGAGGGAGAAGCAGGCTTCTTGCCAAGCAAAGAGCCCAGTGCGGGGCTCAATCCTAGGACCCCGGGATCATGACCTGAGCAGAAGGCAGACACTTAACAACTGAGCCACCAGGCCCTCTCTATTGCATTTTTATTTGAAGAATTCAAAACATGCCACTTCTAACAAAAATAACCATGGAAATGTTTTCCACCCAAATTCTAAAACAGTTAGTGTGCCTCAAGCTGTTGTCTACAAACCAATGCAATCAAATCACTGAGATGCTTATTAAAAGGACATTCTTAGGGGCCCCTAAGTGGCTCAGTTGGTTAAGTGTCTGCCTTTGGCTCAGGTCATGATTTCAGGGTCCTGGAATTGAACTCCAAATCAGGCTCATTGCTCAGTGCAGAGCCTGCTTCTCCCTTGGGCTCCCTGCTCAGTGGGGAGTTGCTTCTCTCTCCCTCTGCTCCTCCCCACCCAGTCTTGTGTTCTCTCTCTCTCTCAAATAAATAAAATCTTTAAAAAATAAAATAAAATAAAAGCACATTCTTAGATCACATCCCATAATTACTCAATTAAAATCTTGAGGATGAGGACCAGGCATTTGAATTTTTAAAGAGCTTTCCAGGTAATAATCTTGATGTACACCAAAGTGTGGGAACAAATGATCTTGATGCAGGAGTAAAAAGAATCAGGCAGGTTCTCTGGCATCAAGCCTTTGAGAACAAAGCCCAGGTTGGTTTTATCCCAAGGCTTTCAATGCAAGAGAAGTAATAAAACATAATAAACAAACAAAAACAAACAGTACTTGAAATTAAGTAGGATTATTTCCTCTTCTCCCTTAATGATGTAACAAGTTAGAACTCCCTTAACAGAGTAGATGAATATAATAAATGGGAAAAAAACCTATCAACCTCTTTCCATCAGAACTAAGTAAGGGCCTCTGTCAACCACAGTCTCAAATGGACAGTCCATACTGTTTCTTCACCCCTGGCATGGTTGTCTGATATAATGCCTTTCTTTTATACATCCCTATCACAGTTTTATCTGGATTGTAATTTTTTTTTTAAGAATTTCAGTTTTAAGCAATCTCTACATGCAACATGAACCTCGAATTCATAACCCTGAGATCAAGAGTCACAAGCTCCACTGACTGAACCAGGCACCCCCATACTATAATTCTTTTTAAGGGAGGAAAGAGGACCATAAACCTTTTTTAAAGGACAGATGACTATGTTGTACCTTCTGTCTCAGCACCTAGATGATGTAAGTGGATAAGCTCTATAATACTGTTTTCTATAATACTAATTTCTCTTATGGATGTGGAGACTAAGACTGTGGCCATGCCCAAAGTCATACATGGACTTAGAAGCAGAAACTCAATCCCAAATCCCCTGATAGTAGATTCTGTGTGCTCTAACCATTAAGACTTGATGACTCCCAGGACTTAAAAGGAGGAACTTTATCTCTCTTTAAGTGCCTCACACATTTGCTACTGGAAATAAAACAACAAATGACTAGATACTTACTGGAGACATCTTCTATCAGGCTCTCTTTATCTTCTGATTTTGACAGCCTTCTCTTGGAAACCATTTTGACTGGAAGTCTTCTGCAATTAAATTACTTTCTAGAGCAAAATCAGAGAATAGAAGTTACCCTCTAGAAGCTAGATAAGTTTTGAGAAGTTAAAGCTATAGCTCAAAGAAAACTACCTTACCCAAAACCAAAGTAGTTCTAGTTTTTACACTAAAGTTGTCTAACTCCAGGTATTGAAAGAATTTCAACTCCTGTATCTGGTCAATACTCCCTTCCTTTCTAAACTTGATTACCTAGTTGCCTCTTTAGCAAGGCTACCTTCCTCTTGCTGAAGGATGAGATCCAGTTCTCTTTCTGATATCCCAGATCTTTCATAATCTGGCCCCAATCTACCGCTCCTTTAACTCATTAATCCAATATTGAATGCTAGAGACTGCGCTAGGTGCTAGGGTTACAAGTATGAACTAGATATGATCACTGCCCTCAGGGAGTTTACACAGTAATGAGTAGTCTTTTTTTTTTTTAAGATTTTATTTATTTATTTGACAGAGTGATAGAGAGGGAGAGAGCACAAGTAAGCAGAGCGACAGGCAGAAGGAGAGAGAGAGAAGCAGGCTCTCTGCAGAGCAGGGAGCCTGATGCAGGGCTCGATCTCAGGACCCTGGAATCATGACCTGAGATGAAGGCAGCCGCTTAACAAACTGAGCCACTCAGGTGCCCCTAGTAATGAGTAGTCTTGAGGTAGTTATTTAGGTACAGTTATGTAAGTGCTATAAGAGAGAAGCACAGGGTGCTATGAGGGCTCACAATGAAATTTAATCTAGTTGGGGGTAGGGGAGATTAAGAAAAGCAGGGACAATTTCTCAGGGATAATTTCTGTGAGAAAAAGTTATTAAAGCAGGGACCTGAAGGCCAAAACAGGAATTAGCCCATAGAAGATGTATGAGAAGAGTAGTCTGGGCAGAAAAATATTCAACACAGAACCAGTAAGGAGCCTGTAGAGTTAGAAATGAAACTGCAGAGGTAAGGGATGTCCTAAACCTGAACACTAAGGGCCTCTTACTCTATCTTGTAAACCAAAACATTCTTGGTCTCAGTGCTTTTGCATAAGGTGTTTTCACCTGAAATGCTCTTATCTGCCTGGAAACTACCACTCATCCTTAAAGACACAGTCAAATGTCATATTCCTTGAAAAATGTTCCTCCTATCCCCAAAGGAGCTTTCTACTCCAGCCTCCCTGTTCCATAGAGTGTATCTAGGATCCCCTACCACATCACACCAGACTGTGGGGCTCACTGAGAACAGGAACTCAGTCTCACTTATCTCTGTATCCCTAGTGCCCAGCACAGCACCTGGCATAAGATTTCTGAGCATATTCCCTAAATGAGAACGGCTGGCAGGCAGGTAAATACTAATAACTAACAAGAGCGATTTTAAGTGCTTCATAATTACTTACAAGCCTTTTTTGAGGTAGGTATCCTTATTATTCTCATTCAGTGGTGGAGTTGGGTTTCTAAGTCAGGCAGTCTGATTCCAGAATCTGCACTACCTACCAAATATACTTTTGATTATAGTGATGGCTTCCAACAATAGTTAACATTTACTATGTACCACGCACTATGCTAAGGGTTTTCTTTATCCACTGCCTCGTTAAATACTTATAACCATTATCAGCCATTTTTCGGACAAAAATTTAGTTAGGGTCGTCTGACTTCAGGGCACAAGCCCACAACACGGCTCCTTTCCAAAGAAGCCTGAAAGCCTGGTGGGTGGGGCCGACTGTCTGGACCAGGCCGTTCGGAAAGGAGTTGGGGGGTAAAAGCCATCGTCATTTTAACGCGGAGGGAGGTACCTGGGGGGGATTATCCCACGACCGAGCAGAGGAGAAGGCCGAGGTTCGGGGCGCCGAGCCCCAGAAGGAAAAGCCGAGCTCCGCCGGGGCCCAGCGAGCAGGCCACAATGACGCTGGGCCTCGAGAGACCGCGACCGCTGCTCCACTCACCCGCCAAGAACCCGTCGCCGCCCCTTGTTTTTGACTTTGCCGCCCGGCGAGACGCCACGCTGACGCCACGGAGGCGCGCCTCGCCCTGACGCTAAACTTCCGCGCCGGAAGTGGGCGGCCAGGCGGCAGGGCTGGGAGCAGTCTGCGAGGGCCAAAGCGGGAGTAGGGCTCGGGGCCCGGAAGGCTGAGAGGCGTGACAAGGCCCACAGGCGAAATCAAAGAGGGGCCTTCGCGCCCCGCGGGGAGAGAAACTCAGTTACACCGGGTGGGAGCCGGCTCTCTGTGAAGATGGCGGGGCCGGAGCTGCTCCTCGACTCCAACATCCGCCTTTGGGTGGTCCTACCCATCGTTATCATCACCTTCTTTGTGGGCATGATCCGCCACTACGTGTCCATCCTATTGCAGAGCGACAAGAAGCTCACCCAGGAACAAGTCTCCGACAGGTCAGCGCCTTCCCTCTCCGACGGCCTCACTCCCCTGTGACCTTGGGGAAGAAAGTACAGGGGTTTTGTCAGTTTGCTCGGGTTGACATCGCGCCCCAAAGGCTGGGTCACCTTGCCTGTGTTACCTCTGTGTTTCACTTTAGTCATTTGTAAAATGAGGATACAGGAGATGCCTCATAGAGCAGGCTTGGGGATTAAATTCTAAATGAAGCCTACAAAGCCTTTGGCACAGGACTTGGGACCCATTAAGTGCTCAAAAATATTGTTGCTCTTAATTGTTAGGCCAATCGCCAACCCTCTTATCTATGAACTATGTATAAGGTGGGTGTGTTTACACTATTCCTTTTACCAAACTACTGTGGTGGTCAGCTGAGATACTAAGTAACCAAGTGGTGTGCAAATGTGGAATTGCCATAGAGATGTGGGGGATTGTAATTATCATTTCTCCTTCAGGATTTGAGGCAACTTCTTTCTCAAGTGCTTCATTACAGTATTTATCTGTGGAGAGAGGTAACTTGAGATGATTTTAGTTATCTAGATTTGTGCCCCCACCATATTAAAATCTTTTAAAAATTCCGATCATTGTGATTATTTTCAGAGATCATCTTAGGGAAATGTTGCTGTGTCTTTAACCACTTCGCTATCACTTACTTAACCCATTTTAAGAAATAGCAAGCCTCGGGCTCAGAACTGTCAACAAGCAACAGTATCTTACCAAGATTTAATTAATTTTGTTTTTACTGTGTTTATGTTAAGTGTGGCAACTAATACTGGTTTTCCATTGGCTGGCAACTTAAAGATTTATGTTAAAACTTACATAAGTAGAAAAAGTTGATATGTAAAAAATACTAAGCTTTTGGGACACCTGGATGGCTAAGTCGGTTAAGTGTCTGCCTTTGGCTCAGGTCATGATCCCGGTGCTGGGATCGAGTGAGAGTGAGTTAAGCATTGTGCTCCTTGCTCAGCGGGGAGCCTGCTTCTTCCTCTGCCTGATACTCCCATTTCTTGTGCTCTCTTCTGACAAATAAATAAAATCTTTTTAAAAATACTAAGTTTTTAATAGTACAAGTGCTAGTGAATAAAACAAAAGTCATAACCATGGAATGAGAATGACTGAAGTTTAGGAAGCACTGCTTTATCTCTCGGTTATGCTTCCCAGTTAGGCTGAGAATAATAATAATAAACCGATATTTATTAAGCACTTACTCTATGCCAGGCACTAAGCTAAGCACTTACATTCATTAACTTATTTAAAATTCAAAGCAACTCTTATGAGATAGATGTTGCTGTCCCATTTCGTAGAAACTGATGCTTAAGAGGTTTCATGGTCACACATGATGACATTCTGGACTTGAGGCCAGATTTTCTGGTTCCTAATTCAGGAGTTCTTTCCACTACACCATAGAGGCCACTTCAATTAGTTTTCAGTAGCATCAGTTTCAGAACTGTTGAGAACCAACCTCCTGAGATAACCTGAAGTCAGTTCTCCACAGAAAGGAAGGCTATAAAAAGATGCAATGTGAAGAGAGCTCAAATGTTTAGCATTTATTAACACCAATAAATTGTTCTCATCTTATCCTCACAATCACACCAAGTTAGATAATCCTGAACCCATTTTTATAGTTGAAGAAAAGAAAGCCAGAGAAATTAAGTAGCCTACCCCAAATAGCCAAAATTTTACAAATACTGTGCCTGTACTTAAACTCAGATCAGTTAAATTAAATTCAAGTTAAATTCTCTTGACCACAATTACTGTTGTCATAGATTCTCTGCCACAGTTTTCTGCTCTTCGTTGACTATGTGATTTCAGAGTGATGTTTTGAATGATATCACACCCATAGCTCCTTTTTTTGGGGGGTGGATTTTATTTATTTATTTGTCAGAGAAAGAGAGCAAACACAAGCAGGGGGAGTGGCAGGCAGAGGGAGAAGCAGACTCCCCACTGAGCAATGAGCCTGATATAGGACTCTGTCCCAGGGTCCTGGCATTGTGACCTAAGCCAAAGGCAGACACTTAACCAACGGAGCCACCCAGGCGTCCCCAAAGCTCCTTTTTCTAACCCAAGATGAAATTCACACTTCCTGCACTCTATAAATAAAAATAATACTTAAACAAACAAACAACATGATGTTTGCAACAACATAGGGGCCTAGAAGCTACTATATGCTAAATGAAATAATAAGACAGAGAAAGGCAATTACCATATGATTTCACTTATATGTGGAATCTAAAAAAACAAACAAACAAAAGCAGAAACAGACCCATAAATACAGAGAACAAATTCATGGTTGCCAGAGGGGAGAGAAATAGAGGGATGGGTAAATGCGTGAAGGGGAGTGGGAGGTACAGGCTTCCAGTTACAGAATGAATCATGTGGATGAAAGGTATAGCATAGTCAATGAGATTGTAGTAGTGTTGTATGGTGGCATATGGTAGCTACATATATGAGCACACCATAATGTAAAGAGTTGTCAGATCACTATTTTGTATACCTGAAACTAATGTGACATTGTGTGTCAACTATACTTCAATAAAAACGACAATGTAATGCCCTAGTTGTGACAAAGGAGAAATAAAAGAAAAATAATTTAATTTCTATTTCATAAGTACTTGTTCACAATGGTCCTCAAAAGTGTAATGCACAAGTCAAAGCATGTACCTCACTATAAAATCACCTTCTTTGGGACAGGTTCAACTGTAGGCTGATACAGTATTCACAATTTAGATATCACAGAAGGCAGTGCTGTTTTGGATTGATTTTACTAAATGAGGAACTACTCTTGATAAAGTCCTGAACAAAACAAAGTGCAGTTTTCCTTATACATACTTGGTGGTTGCATACCTGGAAGTTGAATATATATAAAAATCACTTCCAAAAAAAACCAAAAAACACTTCTTCCTTCTGTGTGGAGAAAAAGATGGAATTAGGTTTGAGGCTCATAATTCAAAGCAATTCAGTGAGATATTCAAAGGTAGTATGAAACATGAGATGGTTCTTTGAATTGCACAACTGTCTCCAGCACTGAGGAATACTTAGCATCTCTTACCCCTAACAAATGACAGTTAATTTCTTTACCCCATCATTTTGACAATCAAAAAAGTTCCACAGATTTCCAGAAATCCCCCTAGGGGGCAGTCTCCATGGAGAACGACTGCCTTGGAGAAAACTCAATCCTCTCTGATCATTATTGTTCCTTTATGTGAGATGTCTGGATCATGCCAGTTTCTACATGGTGTGACAGTACCCCACCAGGTCATCCTGTCAACTTGGATAGAATGCTGAGCGTGTGGTTTTCAACCTGCCAAAACCAAGGCAAAATATGTTTTCTGGTTGTAAAACATTTCCTCTAAATATAGTATAAGTTTCCATTAGCCTAAATAAAAAAGGAACCTTTGGTTTCATAAGTTATTAAGCTTTCGGTGCCTCTAAACTTAATAAATTTTAAAATATATTAAACCAAAACTGAAAGAAAAATGAACAAAATATAGTAAATCACAGTTGGGGATAGAATGTCTGGAAAAAATGGTACTCAAGCTCAAAGAATATACTGACTCTTAGGAAAGGAAAAAAACAAACTCAGGTCTTTAATATATGATTAAACTCCAATTTGAGAAATACCAGCTTTAAAAACTAAAGCTTTCAGGGTGCATGGGTGACTGGGTTGGTTAAGTGTCTGACTCTTGATCTCAGCTTAGGTCTTGATCTTAGGGTGAACATGGAGCCTACCTAAATTTAAAAAAAAAAGTATTAAGAAAATGTCTTTCAATTGCAAATTATCAGTGCAGAAGAGCTTTGTCTTTATCAGCAGCATAAGGACTTATTTTTCAAGAGTAACAGAAACAGAAATGCAAAATTAAAAATTTCTTATAGTATTCGCAGACCTCAGAGAAACTGAGTGTTTAGAATATACAGGACATTGGGGAGGGTATATGCTATGGTGAGTGCTGTTAATTGTGTAAGACTGATGAATCACAGACCTGTACCCCTGAAACAAATAATATATGTTAATTAAAAATAATTAATTTAAAAAACTTGATTAACTATGGTAGATGTCAGGGGAAAAAGTGATACGAAATTTTTATCATATAGAGATCAAAGCACTCAAGCAAGACATGTAGGGAAAAAAGAGGTGTGTCAGTTAATTATTAAGAATATTGTTATTTATCTGAAAAAAAATATAGGATAATTTAAGCTTGCCTTGATTTAGGGTTGAAATGCCTCAAGGTCATAGTTCTCAACCCCAGTTCTACAAAATTCCTCAGCAGTGAAAATACAGGAGATGTAGGGGAATTTCTGTTGATTACAGTGCCTGAAGAAGGCCTGAATTATCTATAGTGACCAAATTTTTATGATGATCTACCATGTGCCCTGCTCTGTACCATATGCTATAGGATACAAGATATGACAAGGCCAAGACCCTACCCTCAGGGAGTTTCAGTCCAAGTGACAAAACATGCAAAAGAAAAATCATATATGCCACATGCAGTGGTAATCATTAAATGAAATTATATATATGAAGAGCTCAGCTTAAATCCTCAGTATTAAAAAATTTTAAAAATCTTTTAAAAAACCCTCAGTATTTCCCTTTTGCTTTTTTTTTTTTTTTTTAGTACTCTCCACACCCAACATGGGGTTCGAACTCACAACCCTGAGGTCAAGAGTCACACGTTCCACCAATGAAGCCAGCCAGGCACGGGACTCTTTTTTTTTTTTTTTTTTTAACTATTTTTAAGTGTACAAGTCAGTGGCATTAAGTACATTCTCACTGTTGTGCAAACATCCCCATCATCCATTTCTGCAGTATTTTCATCATCCCAAACAAACTCTGAGCATATTAAGTAATAACTCCCCATCTCTTTTCCACCCAGTTCCTGCAACCAGCATTCTACTTTTTGTTTCTATGAATTTGACTACTCTAGGTACCTTAATGTAAGTGGAATCATATAATATTTGTCCCTCTGTGCCTGTCTTAAATTACTTAGCATAATGTTTTCAGGGTTCATCCATGTTGTAGCATGTGTCACATTTCAATACATTTTGTAACTAAATGAAATATACAATGTGATGATTTGACATACATATACTTTTCTGAATTGATTATCACAGTCCAGTTAATTAACATATACATCACCTCATACTTACCTTTAAAAAAAAAAATCAGTGTTAAAGAATGCTTAAGGTCTACTCTTTCAGTAAATTTCAAGTACATTACACAGTTTTATTGACTATAGTCACTAAATTATATGTTAAACCCCCAGAATTTATTCATCTTATAACTGCCTTTTGGCCGGCATCTCCCCATCTCCTTCATCCCCCAGTAACCACCATTTTAATTTCTGTTTCTATGAGTTTGATATTTTTTTAAGATTCCCAAATATAAATGAGATCATACAGTGTTTGTCTTTCTCTGGGCTAATTTTATTTAGCATAATGCCCTCAAGTTTCCACCATGTTGTTGCAGATGGCAGGATCTCCTTTCTGGTGGCTAATATTTCATTGTGTCTGTATATGTATATATACTACTGAATTGTGTGTTTAAATAGGATTACAGTGGTAAGTTTTATGTTACATATTTTTTACCACAATTTTAAAAAATATACTGGAATGCATGTGGCCTTATATAGTATGTCTCTTGCACGTCTCTCAAGTCTCATTTTCACTATGTTTTCTGTAGTTCTCTTTCTTCTAGCCATGTGGCCTTTTCTCAGGTCCTCAGAGACATAGTCTTTATGCCTGCTGCAGGGCTTTTGCCCATGCTGTTCCCTCCAGCACTTTGCCAAGGTAATCTCTAGTTGTCCTAAGATTCCAACGCAGTCATGCATCATCATCAAAGCTTTTTTCCAGACCTTAACTTCCTAGACTTGGTCAAATCCCCATATTATATACTCCCACCATACCATCCATCTCTCCTTCCTAGGACATAACAGGTGAATTTAACATTTATTCCTATGGTTATTTAATCAATGTCTTTATCTCCCACTAGACATTAACTTTCATAAGATATTTGTCCCCGCTCCTTTTTGGTAAAATTTATTTATTTAAAGGGCGCCTGGGTGGCTCAGTTGTTAGTCGTCTGCCTTTGGCTCAGATCATGATCCCAGGGTCCTGGGATTGAGCCCCTTATCAGGATCCCCGCTCAGCGGAAAGCCTGCTTTTTCTCTCCCATACCCCCTGCTTCTGTTCCCTCTTACACTGTCTCTCTCTCTCTCTGTGTCAAATAAATAAATAAAATCTTAAAAAAAAATTATTTATTTGAGAGAGAGAGCGGGGGGAGGAAGAGAGGGAGAAGGAGAGAGAGACTCCTCAAGCAGACTGCCCTCAAATGCGGAGCACAACAAAGGACCTGATCCCAGGATCCTGAGATCATGACCTAAGCCGAAATCAGGAGTCGGCTGCTTAACTGACTGAGCCACCCAAGCACCCTGAGATACTTGCTTTTTGATCACTGTTGTTCATGTCACCTAATAGTACATGGCATTCAGAAGTTCAAGAAGTATTTGCCCAATGAGAATAAATCTGCTATTGTGCATAATATGAAAGGAGGCATGGGAAATTTAAATGACTTACCCACGATCACATAGCTAAGTGGCAGAGCCAGGATTTGAACCCATCTGTTCAACTCTATAGAGTTTAAGTTTTTATCCGTTACTCTAGACCCAATGCTGCCTAAACCATCAGTGATGAAGGACCTGTTTTTTGTTTTGTTTTTTTTTTATTTCCAATCTATCATAGACCGATGCTTTTGTAAACTATTTTAGTACATATTTATTTGGATATTGTGGAAATACCAAATTATTATAAATGGTCCTAAACCCTTACTTTGAATGTCTACACTTAGCCTCATCACAGGCCAGCACTGGTACACAGGCCACACCTGGAGTAGCTTTAGACTAGCTCCCGGGGACAGAACATATTACAAGTCACCTCTAAGTCTGTGTTGAGAGCAGTCAACTGTACAGTACAACGAGGTCAAGAGGAGGAAGACCAGAGAGAATTCCATGAGAGCACCAGGCAGAGTTTCTTAGAGAGGGTGGGGCTTGAAGAAGGTATTATGATATGATGGGGTAGAACTCGTGAAGAAGTGGGGTACTAGAGCATTCCCAGCACATGGAGAGTCTAGAATGTGCGAAAGGTGACAAGGAGACCCTGATTAGAGCAGGTGGTTTATACTGAGGAGTAGAGACAAAACCAAGCACAATTTGCATGTTGTTTATTTCTGTCTGTCTGTCCTTTTTTTTTTTTTTTTTTTTTTTTCACTTTCCAAGAAGGATTTCCATTAACTTAAGAGGGTTTTCCCCCATTAAAACAACTTTTGAAAACCTAGCAAACATTAGTATTTTGATCTCTGTCCTGTTTGGCATCTGTGTCTTTGCACCACCCACTTGTATCACACACTGTTTAATAATCAGTTATAGTCAGATATCACCAAATAATTTATTAATTCAGTAAATGTTTATTGAGAGTTTACTAACGGTCTGAATCCTGCTGGAATTTCTATTTGTTGTCTATTGGGGATCAATCCTGTCAAATCCTGTACTCATTTCTCTGTGGGGTTTTAAAAGTTTTCTTTTGTCCTCACCCTCCCTCCTCCTGCCCCCAGATCTCCTGAGGAGTATCCAGTGCTTAACTCTTTTCACTCAGAGAAAATTCCTTCTTAGCTTCTTATACAATAAGAAAAAGCTGAGTGTGATGTTCCAAATGTGCCTTCCTCGGAAATCTTTTGTTCATAAACACAGTGACTTCTGAAAAATACTTTTTTGAAAACCTGATTGTTGGGTTAAATATATTATATTGGTTTTAAGGACACTTGTATTTTGAAAAGTGTCCCCACAGGACTGTTGCCAAATAGGCTCTCTCTTGTGTTTAAATAGGTCTTCTACTCTTATTCTTCATTTTCTTCTAGTATTTCGCTTTTAAAAATCTCATTATCTTGGTTGTATTTTTCAGTCAGGTCC
This sequence comes from Mustela nivalis, assembly GCF_964662115.1. Taxonomy (NCBI): domain Eukaryota; kingdom Metazoa; phylum Chordata; class Mammalia; order Carnivora; family Mustelidae; genus Mustela; species Mustela nivalis. The sequence goes on from NC_139020.1 coordinate 165,697,756, forward strand.
TAATTCGGAGCAGAGTCCTCAGGGAAAATGGAAAATACATTCCCAAACAGGTACTCATTTCTCTTTTTTTTTAAAGTTCCATGATTCGCTATTGAGGGCAGTAGATGTCTGAATGTTTAATAAGGGGACTCTTTGGGGAAAGCTGAAGTTTGGCAAATCTGTAATTAAGCTGTGGCCTAGTGGTGTCTGCTGTCATTGTGACCTCGCCCTTCTTAGGAAATTGTTTTTAAATGTGACTCAGCTAAAGTGTCAGGTTGGCTGCCAAGTAGGCGGCCAGCTCTGAGTGTAACAGCCTATTCCAAGGGCCTTCTGACTAAACCTCTGGGGAATAATTTGGCAGTTTCCTATGTCACAGTTTTAAGACTTAAAAAGCTCTCTTTTCTACTAGTCTTTCTTGACACGAAAATATTACTTCAACAACCCAGAGGATGGATTTTTCAAAAAAACTAAAAGGAAGGTAGTGCCTCCTTCTCCTATGACTGGTATGTTTACTCCCTTCTGTCCTCTTTAAGATTCTTAACATGAGTTGGGGGAGGGCAGGAAGAGAATGTGATTTATTTAAATGTTAAATTGTATGGGATAGAAATCTAAGGGGCTTAGAGATCATCTAATACAGGGATCTACACAAGTGGAGCTCTCTCTCTCTCTCTCTTTTTTTTTTTTTTCTAAATAAATCACCTGGGAATGCTAATGTATAAAGTGGATTAAAAAAAAAAAAAGAGCCGCTGGCTGGGGAATGAGAAAACTAGAGCCATTATCCCTGAGTCTCTTCCCTTGCTGTTCCTCAGGACCCAGGGCTCTGCAGAGCACAGTTGGTAAAGCATCCTAGTCCCATCTCCCAGCCAGTGTCTGGATCCCCTTATTGACAGATGGCCACCCAGCTTCTGTCTGAAAGAGGAGGAGCTCTTAACCACTTCCCAGCCCAGCCATTTCTTTGTCAGTCATGATTGCTTGGCCCACCATACAATTTTTGCTGTAACGGATTTCTTACTTCTGCTGACCCTAATCATGTGAAAAAACATAGCATTTTTAAAGTAAAACAAAATAATCTATTCTTCTGTGTTGACTGTCCTCTCATTTAATACCCATTTCTCTAAGTAAGAAACCCAGACAGAAGGTACTACAATTGATTTTAGTAAGTCTTTTAGAAAGCCCACAAGAAACAAAAGACCAATTTATGTATGAAGAGATACTTGACGTCACTAAATCCACAAAATGCAAATTAGAACAAGATGTCCTTTTTAGTTTTTCTAAAGATTTATTATTTATTTGAGAGAGATGTGTCTGTACCCAGTGGGGGTTGGGGGGTAGAAGCAGAGGGAGCCAGAGAGAGAGAATCTCAAGCTGACTTCCTGCAGAGCACAAAGCCTGTAGGGCACAAATACACGACCTGATTATGATCTGAGCCAAAATCTAGAGTTGGATGCCTGGATATTAGACCCAGGCACCCCCAAGATGTCCTTTTTAGACCATTAAACTGATGAAGATTGAAAGCTTCACAAAGCTACTACTGTCAAAGTCATAGGAAGTTAGGCCCTCCTGCTATTGTTGAAGGACAATCTGATGGTATTTGTTCATTTTATTTATTTATTTTTAAAATATTATATTCATTTATTTGACAGAGAGAGAATCACAAGTAGGCAGAGAGAGGGAGGAAGCAGGCTCCCCGTTGAGTAGAGAGCGAGATACGGGGCTCTATCCCAGGACCCTGAGATCATGACCTGAACTGAAGGCTGAGGCTTAAACCACTGAGCCACCCAGGTGCCCCATGTTCATTTTAAATGTTCAAACCCATTGACCTAGAAATTCTAAGAATTCTTCTAAGAATTTCTCTTACAGAAACACATCACATGCAGATTATATACTAGGTAGTTGTTGGCAGCAATGTTTATTGGCAAAAAAAAAAAAAAAAAATAGAAACAATCTATAGGTCCATCCATAAGTAGTAAGTGTGTCCACGTAGTAGACTCTTATGCACACACTGAAAATAGTGAGAGAGGGATATTAAACCAATGTGAAAATACCATCTACAATATATTTACTTTTTTAAAATTAAGAAGCAGATTAGTAAGTGTAATGTCTGTTTATTGTATACATATGGAAACTTGTATATATAAATGCATGTAAATACATACTTGTGTGTGTAAATTTATATATGTATGTATAAAGATAGAAGAATATGCAACAAAGAATTAAAAGTATTCAGAGAGTGGGCTCAGAGAAGCTGTCTAATCCTATGTTTCCATGTCATTTGAATTTTTTACAGTGAACTTGTATTAGTTTAATTATCATATAAATTAAAAATTTACAGAAAATCAGGGAGAAGTCCCTGCCAACAGTGGTAAAATGCTGTCGTCTCTTGTTTTTGTCATAGATCCCACTATGCTCACAGACATGATGAAAGGCAATGTAACAAATGTGCTCCCTATGATTCTTATTGGTGGATGGATCAACATGACGTTCTCAGGCTTTGTCACAAGTAAGTTACAGACTCAGAAGACTTCAGGTTCATTTAGCGATGTTCCTTTCCCATGTCCCTGTTCAGAGAAATCCAAGCGCTGCTTAGACACTAATATAATGAGTCCCATATTCTCTATTGGAAATTAGCCATATTCTTTTTTTTTTTTTTAAGTTTGTATTTATTTGAGGGAGAGAGAGCATGAGAAAGCAAGCATGAGCAGGGGGAAGGTCAGAGGGAGAGGGAGAAAGAGAAGCAGACTCACCACTGAGCAGGAAGACCAACATGGGGCTCAGTTCCAGGACCCTGAGATCTTGACCTGACCAAAGGCAGATGCTTAACTGACTGAGCCACCCAGGTGCCCTGGAAACTAATCACATTCTTTGAAAAAAAATTTCATATGCTGTGACTTTATGGCTCTTATCCCAAACTCATCATTAGTTCATGATGTGGATGTTTTTTACCAATAGGAACTTAAGTGAATGGCTTGCTCATTTGTATCCAAAATTAATTCTTGTTAAGTAGGATGAAGGGAAGCATGTTTCTATTTTGACTTCATGTCCTAAGTATTGAAGTGAGTCGTTTATCTACTTATAATTTGTTTTAAATCAATTTCATTTCTCAGGAATGTAGTTCTCTATGTGTATATATTCTATTTTGGGTTTTAGGTCACAACTCAGAGTCCCTGCTTCTTTTTTTTTTTTTAAGATTTCATTTATTTATTTGTCAGAGAGAAAGAAAGCACAAGCAGGCAGAGTGGCAGGCAGAGGCAGAGAGAGAAGCAGGCTCCTTGCTGAGCAAGGAGCCCGATGTGGGACTTAGTCCCAGGACCCTGGGATCATGACCTGAACTGAAGGCAGGGGCTTAACTAACTGAGCCACCCAGGCATCCCCAGAGTCCCTGCTTCTTAAGCAATAGAGAAGCTGTGTTGAAGGAACTATAAATAGAATGATATTTGCCTTATTTTTTTCAGAAATTGAAACAAATTTCCTGGTAGAAATCATTTCAAACTGTGTATGGTACAGAGTTTCCACCTCATGGAAGGATTACGTGCATTCATGCTTAAACTGTTCTAAAAACAGCAAGAAAAGATTGTGAACTTTCTCTCTCTTTTCTGTAGCCAAGGTCCCATTTCCACTGACTCTCCGTTTTAAGCCAATGCTGCAACAGGGAATTGAACTACTCACATTAGATGCATCCTGGTAAGAACTTTCTTTCCTTTATAAAAGCACAAACCAAAAGCTAAAACCAATGTCCCTTAAAGAACAGAATGTCTGATTTGCATTCTTCACTGGAATAGATTTTTGATTTTTCTCATTGAAACTCCACTCAAAATGCCATGGGTGGATTATGACAATTTTTAACCTTACCCCAAGTGATTCTTTTATATACTCTTTGGGTGATAGAAAATTATGAATTCTGTAAATTCTAAAATAACTACCTGTGTTGTTTCACTTTTGCTTTCCTAGGGTGAGTTCTGCATCCTGGTACTTCCTCAATGTCTTTGGGCTTCGGAGCATTTACTCTCTGATTCTGGGCCAAGATAATGGTAAGAAGCATATTGGGTTTAATAAGCAAATACTTTGATAGACAGTCATCCATGCAAAGGCCAGAAAACTCATGCAGTCTGTTCTATTTGTTAGCATAGTCAAATACAATGCTTCACTCCTTAAACTTCATAAATTTCTGAGGTATTCTGCTAGACTCTTACAGATTCCAGGGTTAGAGCATATGACTGGTTCCGTTGATGGAGCATGCAACCCTTGATCTCAGGGTTGTAAGTTCAAGCCCCATGCTAGGTGTGGAGATTACTTAAAATCTTAAAGAAAAAAATAAAATTCCAGGATCAACTGTAGATCTGAATTCTCCCTGGAAATCACGGGGACAATATTTAGTTCCCCAAGGTATGAAAGCCTCATGTGAGGAATCCAGTACCAGTAGTGTAAGCCTGTAAACTGAAGCTGAAAGAAGGCCTGGTTTGACCAGTCAGTTCATTGACTAGAGTTCTTGCCAGGACCAATCCTGGCTCTCTCATTTAATGGTTGGGACCTTGGGCAAGTGACTTAACCACTTTCATTGTATGCTCATTTGTAAAATAGAGACCTTAATAATTAAATTCAGAGTTTGTTGTAAGGAGTGAATGAGGCAGAAAAGTGCCTGGCATAAAATAGTTGCTCCATAACCGGTGGCTGTAGTGATTGTTTACACATAAAAATCAAGTTTAGCACTTCCTTCAGTTACTTTCTGTTATTATTATCAGGCCCATTTTTCAGGTGATGTAAAGTGACTTTCCCTAGGTCACATAGTCAGTGTGTGGGATGGCCAGTCAGTGAATCTGTCCTACGGGGCTCTCATCCCTCCTGAGCACCTGTCAGTGTTGTGTGAGGACCGTTCTTCTGAGAAGGCGCTGGGTGCTTGCTGAGCCCTGGCACTCACATCCGTGTGCCTTACACTGCAGCCGCGGACCAGTCACGGATGATGCAGGAGCAGATGACGGGAGCAGCCATGGCCATGCCTGCAGACACCAACAAAGCTTTCAAGGTATGCTCACACCTTCCATAGCTTTGCTAATGCTCTGAAAGACATTAGTGGACAGTTACTTTAACATTGGGTTCCCTGAAGGGAGTGTCATTTGGTTGGTTCCATCATTTAAATTGAACACAAATGAATTTGTGTTTACATATTTCTTTCCTATTCCTGAGACAGAGTCAGCTGTAAATAAATTGGAGATTCTTGGTACTTTTACTAGCTTTTAAATGCTCACTCAAATTTAAGCCACACTGTAAATGAAGCTGTAAATAGAGTCCATTCAGAGACACCAAGTAAACATTTAGAATACTCTGAACTATTTAGGACCCTGTGGACATCAGATATAAATTTCATTTTTTAAAAATATCAATACTTAAAGGCTTTTCATGAAATGATCCTGCACTATGTAAAATCCAGCATAATTTTTGTACAGCAAAACCTCACTAATTTTTCATGATAAAACCTAGAAACAGAAGGGAATTTGCTCACCTTGTTTGAAAGCCTCTATGATAAACCTACAGCTAACATCATACTCAGTGGTGGAACACTAACAGCTTTCCCCCTAAGATTAGGAACAAGACAAGAATGTCCACCCTTGCCACTTCTGTTGAACCTTGTGCTGGATGATTAGCCGGGGCCATTAGGCAAGAAGAAATAAAAGGCATTTACATTAGAAAGGAAGAAGGAAATGATCTCTGTTTGCAAATGACATGGTCTTATATACAGAATATTGTAAGTAACCCACAAGGAAACAAGTCCAGCAAGGACTTTTTTTAGAACATCTTTTAGATGATGAATGGTAAAGATGCAAAATCAGTTGTATTTCTATACACTGGCAATAAAGAATCTGAAAATGAAATTAAGAAAAAAATTCCATTTAAAGTAGTATCAAGGGGCCCCTGGGTGGCTCAGTGGGTTAAAGCCTCTGCCTTTGGCTCAGGTCATGATCCCAGGGTCCTGGGATCGAACCCCACATCTGGCTCTCTGCTCAGCAGGGAGCCTGCTCCCTCCTCTCTCTCTGTCTGCCTCTCTGCCCACTTGTGATCTCTGTCTCTCAAATAAATAAATAAAATCTTAAAAAAAAAGTATCAAAAAGAGTAAAATACTTGGAAATAAATTTAACAAAAGAAAGATGAGACTTTTACAAGGAAATTATAAAGCATTGCTGAAAGAAATTAAGGTAAGACCTGAATGAATGGAAAGACATCCATGTTCATCGATTAAAAGACTTAATATTGTCAAGATGGCAATACTCCCAAAATTCTGTACAGATTCAATACAGTCCCTTTCAAAATTCCACATACCTTTCTTACAGAAATTGACAGGCTGATCCTGAATATCATATGGAAATGCGAGAGACCCAGAATAGCCCAATTAGAGTTTAATATGAATAAAGTTGGAAGACTCACACTTCCGATTTAAAACCTACTTCAGGGGCGCCTGGGTGGCTCAGTGGGTTAAGCCGCTGCCTTCAGCTCAGGTCATGATCTCAGAGTCCTGGGATCGAGTCCCGCATCGGGCTCTCTGCTCAACAGAGAGCCTGCTTCCCTCTCTCTCTCTGCCTGCCTCTCCATCTACTTGTGATTTCTCTCTGTCAAATAAATAAATAAAATCTTTAAAAAATAAAATAAAATAAAATAAAATAAAACCTACTTCAGAGCTACAGTGATCAAGACTGTGTGGTACTGGCATAAGGACAGATCTACAGATCAATGCAATAGAATTGAGGAGGTCAGAATAAACCCATACATTTAAAAATTTATTTATTCATTTATTTATTTATTTTTATTTATTTATAAATTAATAAAATCTTTTAAAAAATGTACAAGCAACAAAAGGAAAAACAGATAAATGGAACTTTGTAAAAATGAAAACTTTTGGGGTGCCTGAGTGGCTCAGTTGTTAGGCATCTGCCTAACAACCCCTATGCTCAGGTCATAATCCTGGGTCCTGGGATTGAGCCCCACGTCAGGCTCCCTGCTCAGCAGGAGGCCTACTCCCTCTCCCACTTTCCTTGCTTGTATTCCCTGTCTCTCTGTCTCTCTCTCTCTCTGTGTCAAATAAATAAAATCTTAAAAAAAAAAACTTTCATACTTCAAAGGACACCATCAAGAAAATGAAAAGACAGTATTAGAGAACATGTTTGCAAACTGTATCTTAATTTAAATAAATTATCCAGTGTCAAACATTTTACACCTATGTTTTCTTCTAAGGGTTTTATAGTTTTACCTGTTAAACCATTTAAAGTGTCTTTTTTTTATTATTTATTTATTTATTTATTTATTTGACAGACAGAGATCACAAGTAGGCAGAGAGAGAGGAAGGGAAGCAGGCTCCCCGCTGAGCAGAGAGCCCGATGCAGGGCTCGATCCCAGGACCCTGCGATCATGATCTGAGCTGAAGGCAGAGGCTTTAACCCTCTGAGCCAACCAGGTGCCCCTCTTCTTTTTTTTTATTGTGGTAAAATAGGCAACATAAAATTTGCCACTTTTAACCTTTGTAAATATACAATTCAATGGCATTAATTACATTCACAATGCTGTGCAACCATCAAGACTATGTATTTCCAAAATTTTTCATCCCTTGAAGAAGAAACTCTGTACGCAGTCAGTGGTAAGACTATTCTTTTCCCCAGTGAACTGTCTAGGCACCTGTGTTGAAAGTCAATTGATCTTAAATAAGGTTTATTATTTAATTATCTTAAATAAGGGTCTAGTATTCAGAATAAAGAATTCTCAGAACTCAGCCATAGTAAGACATTCCAGTTAAAAGTGGGCAAAAGTTTTGAGTAAACATTTCTCCACAGAAGATATACAAATACCCAGTAAGTTCATGAAAGCATGCTCAGCATTGTTAGCCATGGGAGAAATGCAAATCAAAACCACAGTGACTCACTCAATGACTATAATAAAAAAGATGGACACTAACAGTTGTAAACAAGGATGTGAAGAAATTGGAATTATCCTATTGCTGGTCATGGTGCAGCCACTTAGGAAAGCAGTTTTTAGCCTATCCTGAAAAAGTTAGATGTAATTACCATATGACCACCAATCTGCACTTAGGTAAATAGCCAAGGGAATTGGAAACCTATGTCCACACAAAAACTTACACAAGTATGTTCAGAGGGGCACCTGGGTGGCTCAGTTGGTTAAGCGTCTGCCTTTGGCTCAGGTCATGATCCCACCTGAGATCAAACCCCACATCGGGCTCCCCACTCCACTGGGAGCCTGCTTCTCCCTCTCCCTCTGCCTGCCACTCCTCCTGCTTATGCAGGCTCTCTCTCTGTGTCAAATAAATAAATCTTAAAAAAAAAAAAAGAAAGAAAAAGAAAGAAAGAAAGAAAGTTCAGAGCACTATTCATAATAGTCCAAGAGTAGAAACAATCCAAATGTCCATTTTATTAATGGATGAGCAAAATGAAGCCTTTTGGAATATACATACAGTGTATGGACAATAAAAATGTTCATTGGAATATTTAGCAAAAAGGAATGATGTACCAATACATGCTACAACAGGGAGGAACCTTGAAAGCATCATAAGTGAAAGAAACCAGTAAGAAAAAGCCACATATTATATCCAGAATAGATGAATGCAAAGATACAAAAAGTAAAGTAGCAGTTGCCAGAGGTTGGGAAAGGGGTTTAATGGGGGGCATCTGCTATTTGAAATAGAGTTTCTTTTTGTAGTGATGAAAGTGTTCTGAAATTAGGTAGTGGTGATGGTTGCAATTCTTTGTGAACCCATACTAAAAACCACTACATTGTACATATTCCAAGGGTGAAGTTTATGGCATGTCAGTTGTATTTTTTAAAAAATGGAGGGGCACCTGGGTGGCTCAGTTGGTTAAGTGTCTGCCTTTGGCTCAGGTCATGATCCCAGGGTCCTGGAATTAAGCCCCACACAGGCTCCTTGCTCAATGAGGAGTCTGATTCTTGCTCTTCCTCTTCCTCTGCCCCCCTCCCCCTGCTCCTGTTCTCTCTCTGTCTCAAATAAATAAATAAAATCTTAAAAAAAAAAAAAAGATGAACAGATAAAGAAGATGTGTGTGTACCACACACTGGAATATTACTCAGCCATCAAATAATGAAATCTTGCCATTTGCCACAATGTGGGTGGAGCTAGAATGTATCATGCTACATGAAATCGGTCAGAGAAAGATACCATATGATTGCACTCATGTAGAATTTAAGAAACAAAAGAGATGAACATATGTGGGGTAAGAGAGAGAGGTATGCAAACCATGAGAGACTCTTAATGATAGAAAACAAACAGGGTTGATGGAGGGAGGTGAGTGAGGAAATGGGCTAGATGGGTGATGGTATTAAGGGGGACATGTGTCTTGGTGAGCACTGGGTAGTATGTAAGTGATGAATCACTGACGTCTCCTAAAACCAGTATTGTACTGTATGTTAACTAGAATTTAAATAAAAATCTTTTTTTTAAAAAAGCCATGAGCTAACATTTGTATTGCATATTATATTTCCTAAAGCATTTTTTTAAACCTGAAAATTAAAGGCAAAAGTAGTCAGCATTTATAGACTGTTTGAGAAATGTAATTGGTTACTAGCTCTAGTGACCTCAGACAGATTATTTTACCTTTTTTAACCTTGATCTCTTTGCCTGCAGATCAAGCGTGGGGGTGTACAGGGCAGGTGGCAGTACCTACCTCATAGGATGAAATGAGTTTATACATATAAATAGCTTAATCCAGCTGCTGGCTAGAATCAGTGCTCCCACAACAGCACTGCTCTTAGTAACAGCCCTCCTCTCCCTTCCCTGGTGTTCTCTTCCTTTGCAGACAGAGTGGGAAGCTTTGGAGCTGACGGATCACCAGTGGGCACTAGATGATGTCGAAGAGGAGCTCATGGCCAAAGACCTCCACTTTGAAGGCATGTTTAAGAAGGAATTACAGACCTCGATTTTTTGAAGACCACACAGGGATTTGCTGTGTCAGAACTCAGAGCAGTGGTTAACTTTATAACTTTGATTTGAGCTGGACCCTCTCAGAATAAAAAGAAGGATGCATGAGCTGGCAGGTGTTCAGCAAGAATTGTTCTTATCTGAGCCAGGTTCCCTTGTATGTCTGAAACTAGAGAAGATCTGGGGAGTGTGTGCTAGATGACTTACCCAGAAGCAGCTATTTTTAAAACGTTTTACATTTTCCTTCTCGTGACTCTGATAATGAAAGTCAAAGAAAGGGGGAATACTCAAGCTAGTTATAATATATAAAACTTAGCAAAAATTCAGTCTTTGGAAAAAGCATTGTCAATTATACCTAATTATTAAGTGCAGTCAGCCTGACTTCTAACCACAGTGAACACCTGTTTTCTTGGGATCCAAATACTTTGTGTTTCACCTTTAATTTTTTGTTAGTATTTGTACAACTTTCTTTAACAAATAATACATTTTCCTTACTGAAAATTTAGCAGTTACGGATGAGCAAAGTGAAAGCTCCCTGTGTTGTTCATTTTGAGCCTACAGAGTGACATAAAGAGCAAATGGGTCAAAATCTGATTCAAATCAGCTCTTTTCAGAGTGAATACCCAGGGCTAGGACAGACTTAGCCAGCCTTCTATCTCTTAACACTGTCCGGTGAAAATCGGCAACACTGAGACACTGCCGGATTCTCAAGTGCCTTTGGGATCATCAGAGATAGGTTACATAATCTGAGGTCTTGAGCTGGAGTTCAGGATGTATCAAATCCATTGACATCAATAGTGCTGTACCAAATATGGCTTCTCTGTTGAATGAAGGACCTCATTTCCCAATTTTTCTGGATAAGAGAGTTAGCATATTGCTGTAAGAAGGGAGAAAGTGCGATTGCTGGCAGACATGTAGTTAAGGTTGGCCCAGGAATCATTCTGTCTGGATTGATTGTCCCAGGGAAGTGTCAGGGTACCATTTCTGTACCAAAAGGTGAATGTAATTTGCATGTTGAACACTGTAATCAAGAACAAACAACTCTTGACTCTACCAATTAAAACATCCTGTTTTCTCTGCCTATAAAATGTTGCCTCTGTGGGTCACTAACAGCCTTGTGCCACAGTTATAAGTGTCTTATGGATCAGTGCTCAAGAGTCAAAGATGAAAAAGATGTGGGGTGCCCAAGAGGCTCAGTTGGTTAAGCGTCTGCCTTGGGCTCAGGTCATGGTCCCAGGGTCCTTGGATGAAGTCCTGTGTCAGGCTCCCTGCTCATTGGGAAGTCTGCTTCTCCCTCCCTCTCTGCCCCTCCCCCGGTTCACGTGTGCACGCTCTCTTTCTCTCTCATAAATAAAATCTTAAAAAAAAAAAAAAAAAGTGACCCTTGCCCTCAAGGAACTCATTAGAGAGACATAAAAAATTATGACATCCCTAGATGTCATTAGAAATTGGTGGTTCTGAACCCTTTTTTGGATCACGGAGCCTCATTGGGACTCCAGTGGAAGCTCTGACCTTTCCCTCCAGAGTACTGCACATGGGAATAGACACAAAAGTTTCCATGTAACACAGGGGTGTCGATAGAACTCCAAAGCCTAGTCATAGTGACCTACAGACTCACGCTAAGAAAGCCTGACCTTTAAAAATTTAGGGACACCTGGGTGGCTCAGGTGTTAGGAGTCTCCCTTCAGCTCAGGTCATGATCCCAGGATCCTGGGATCAAGCCCCGCATCAGGCTCCCTGCTCTGCAGGAGGCCTGTTTCTCCCTCTCCCATTACCTCTGCTTGTGTTCCCTTTCTTGCTGTGAGATTCTGTATAAAAAATAAATAAAAATTTAAAAAAAGATATTTAAAATAGCTGCTTAAACAAAATATTAAAGAAGCAAGGTTTCACAGGGGAGCTAACCTTTGACCTGGGTCACCGAAGAGTTATGCAGTGTAGAAGGGCATTCCAAGCAGACAGACAGAACTAGCGAAGACCCACAGATTAAAATGTCCACAATTTGCTGGACCCTGACTTAAGTGGGGAGTGGTATGGTATATGCCAAAAAATATTGGTTGGATGGGCATACAAGCAGTAATTGGTGATTGAGTGACGTCACCCTCCTTCCCATGAGGTGTCTCAGAGCATTTCATTTTGCCTCTTCACTCACACAAAGTTTGTCTTTTTCCCTGTAGTAAAGTTGGGTGGATAAAACATGAGCTTTTTCTCAGCCATGATGTTGATGGTAAATGCACATGTCCTTGGCAGCAGCCAATCAAAGGGAAAATCCAAGTTTGTTTTATCAGGCTCTTCCCAGAATCAGTGCACAAGTTCAGCATACAGCACTTACAGTGTGTGTTTCCTGGAGTTCAACTTGGGCCAGGCGTCTTTAAGACTGTTCATGGTATGGAAGGTACCATGCATGGAAGTCTAAATATTGACAGTCAGATGTACGACACATCTCTGAAAAATAATGAAGACTTAGATTTGAGAAGAGTAGGTAAACTTGCACTTGGGGCAAAGTCTATGTGGTTCTTTGAATTTATTTTTTATTTTTTATTTATTTGACAGAGAGAGATCATAAGTAGGCAGAGAGGCAGGCAGAGAGAGAGAGAGGAAGCAGGCTCCCTGCCAAACACAGAGCCTAATGCGGGACTCGATCCCAGGATCCTGAGATCATGACCTGAGCCGAAGGCAGAGACTTAACCCACTGAGCCACCCAGACGTCCTATGTCATTCTTTTATTTGGTTGAAAGGACCAAATAAGACAGGCAGATGTATAAGTGAGCGACATGGAAGATTACAAACTGTAAGAAATATCGCAGTTGCAAATGACAGAAACTGAACCTGGCTTAAGCAGTATTTTTAAGAGGAATGTAAACAACTGAATAACCAAAATGGTCAGTTGGCTTCAAGTTTAGCTGGGTCCAGGTCCTCAATGATGTCATCAGGACTCAGTTGCTTTCTCAATTCCTTTTTTCCCCCCTTAAGATCCATTTTAGAGAGAGAGCATGAGTGAGCAGGGGGAGGGACAAAGGAGAGGCAGACAGTAGCCTCCCTGCTTAGCACAGAGCCCAATGCAAGGCTCAATCCTAGGACCCCAAAATCATGACCTGAGTCAGAATCAAGAGTCGGCTGCCTGAACTGAGCCACCCAGGCGCCCCTGAACTCTCCTATTCTCAGGCAGTCTGTCTTCCCAAGGAGACACTGGCTAGTGAAAAGAAAACACACCTTTCTGAAACTTTCCAGTAAGTCAGGTAATAGGCCTGATTTAGGTCACATGCAAATTCTATGAAGTGGTTAGCCCCGCTTAAACTGTAAGGACCAAAGGTGGGATGGAGGCAGTTCCTTTGAGGCAAACCCAGCTTTTGCTGCCAGAACAAAGTGGCAGGGGTACCAGTCAAGAAAACAATAATTTTTACCCATTAATCACCCAAACTGGAATGTTACCAAAGGGAGGTATTGCCCCTGTCCTAGTAGGCAATAAAGTCTGCAAACATTTACTGCATTTCTACAATATGTTTGGTGTCGTTTTAGATATTTTCAGATCTTTCTATTCACTCCTTTACTGTCCATCTGCCAGATACTGCAATCCCAGACCTTAAGACCTCAGACTGCTGTGTCACATGCCACGACAGGGTGACCCGGGAGAGGCTGTGGGAATGTCCTGCAGGTCATCTGACCAGCCTGGGTGGTCACAGAAGGCTTCCCAGCAGGAGTATCATCTCAAGATATGAAGGATCACAAGGACAGATATACAGAACCAAGGAAATATATAAGGAAAGATTATCCCAGGCAGAGAGGACTGTGTGCAAGGGCCCAAAATCAAAGATGATGGTATTTTCACAAAACCAGAACAAGGTCTACATGGCCCTGAGGGTAGAGAACAAAAAGATGTGATGAGCAAGGGGCTCCTGGGTGGCTCAGTCTTTAAGCATCTGCCTTCGTCTCAGGTCATGATCCCAGGGTCCTGGGATAGAGCCCCACATTGGGCTCCCTGCTCAGTAGGAAGCCTGCTTCTCCTTCTGCCTGCTCCCTGCTTGTGTTCCCTCTCTCACCGTATCTCTCTCTGTCAAATCAATAAATAAAATCTTTTTTTAAAAATGTGACGAATGTTGGGTTAGACATTTTGAATGGGAGACTGGTCTGGTATGTGAACTAGATTTCAGTAGAGTTGCTTAAAAAAACATGAGATGAGGCAGCATCAGGGCCAGATGGCAACTTGTAAGTCATCCCTCAGAGGTGAACCTGATCCTGACGTGGCAGCAGGGAGCCTTTGGGAGGGACTGGTGCGAAGGGATTTGCTGTTGGTGGGCAAGGAATGTAGAGGGTAAAGTGGGTGGGGCGCAGCAGGGTGAGAGTGGGGTGGGACTGTGGCCATTTACATGCTTGGCTCCTGCTCTCTTGCACTAACTCAGGGTTGTGTATAGCTTTCTCTGGGCCTTAGTCTCCCCATCTATCAAAGGACTCATAGTGGTTTAGCCCCTTGGGATAATAGTCTGGCAGTTCCTTCAAAGCTTAAACATAAGGATTCCATATGACTTGGGAATTCTCCTAAATACACCCAAGAGAAATGGGAACACACATCCACATGAAAATTCATACCTGGGGGTACCTGGGTGTCTCAGTCATTAAGTTTCTGTCCTTGATTCAGGTCATGATCCCAGGGTCCTTGGAGCCTACTTCTCCCTCTCCCTCTGCCTCCTGCTTCCCCTACTTGTGCTCACTCTCTGTCAAATAAATAAATAAAATCTTAAAAAAAAAAAAGAAAAAGAAAACTCACACATGAATGTTCATAGCCACATTATTCATAATAGCTACAAAGTGGAAATGACCCAAATACCCAAAATAAATAGATCAATCAATAAATAAATACAATATGGTACGAACACACAGTGGACTGTTTTACAGCAATAAAAAAGAATGAAGTACAGATACAGCCTACAACAGGGGTGACCCCTGAAACACAGGAAATGAAGGAAGGCAATCCCCAAAACCACATTTATGTTCCTGTGTTTTATGAAATGTCCAGAATAGGCAAACCCACAGAGACAGAACACAGATTAGTGGTTGCCAGGGCCTGGGGGCAAGGAATGGGGAGTGACTGCTAATTGATACAGGTTTCCTTTTGCCTGATGAAAATGTTCTAGGATTGGAAGTGGTTAGTTGTACAACTTTGTACATATTCTAAAAACCACTCAAATAGTACCCTTTAAATAGGTAAATTTTGTATATGTGAATTCTATAGTATTAAAGCTGGGAGGTAGGGATCATAAGCCCTTGATCACAATTCTATCCCATTAAAGCTGGGGAGTAGGAGTCATAAGTCCTTGGAAACAGACATCAAGATTTCTCATGATCATGGCTATGAGAGGCTCCTGGAAGCTATTGTGATTGCAGATGGAGTCTGGCTGCAAAGGGCAGAGGTCAACCAGTGTGTTCCCCAGGCTCTTACCTGCTTTCACAATCCCCCTCCTTCCTACTACCCCTCCTGCTGCTCCTGCTCTCACCCTGGTCCCACCCACCCACCTTCCTTCCAGGTCTCTTAGCTCTACCTCCCTGGAAGCATCCTGGAAGATAGGCAGGGTTCAGAAGCCTGGGTTCTGTATCCATGCTCCTCCAAGATGGGTTAGTACCCAGTAAGTAAAATATTTCATTTTTGTAATCAGCTCACAAAATGCACAGCCAGCCCTGTGCTATCTCCTCCTTTCTCCCATTTCTTTGTGAATTTTTTTTTTCATTTTTTATTATGGAAAATTCTGAACTTATCAAGGAGTGGAAAGAATAATATAATAGTATACCCACCACACTGCTTTAATAATTATTAATATTTTGCCAATCTTTCTGTGTATCTCTCAAACCCACTTTTTTTTTTAATGTTTTAAAAGTAAATCCCAGAGGGGCGCCTGGGTGGCTCAGTGGATTAAGCCGCTGCCTTCAGCTCAGGTCATGATCTCGGTGTACTGGGATCGAGCCCCGCATCGGGCTCTTTGCTCGGCGGGAGCCTGCTTCTCTCTCTCTCTCTGCCTGACTCTCTGCCTACTTGTGATTTCTCTCTCTGTCAAATAAATAAATAAAAAAATCTTTAAAAAAAAAAAAAAAAAAAAAAAAAAAAAAAAGTAAATCCCAGAAACACTATTATTCCACGCATAAATATTTTAGTAAATTGGAGCACCTGGGTGGCTTAGTCAGCTAAGCATCTGACTCTTGATTTTGATTCAGGTCATGATCTCAGGGTCGTTAGATTGAGCCCCGCATCCAGTTCTGTGTTTGGTGGGGAGTCTGCTTCTCCCTGTGCCCCTCCTCTACTCGAATCCGTGCCTCCCTCTCAAACAAAACAATATTTAAAAGATATTTTAGAGGCGCCTGCGTGGCTCAGTCAGTTGACCGTCTACCTTCAGCTCAGGTCATGATCTCTGGGTCCCAGGATCGACGCCCACATCGGGCTCTCTGCTCACTGGGAAGTCTGCTTGTCCCTCTCCCTCTGCCCTAGCTTGTGCTCTCTCTGTCTCTGTCTCTCTCTCTCAAATAAATCAGTAAATTTTTTAAAAAATAATTAAATAAATAATATATTAGTACATGTGTCTGACAAATAAGGAATTTTTTTTAAAGATTTTATTTATTGGGGCACGTGGGTGGCTCAGTGGCTCATGATCCCAGGGTGCTGAGATCAAGCCCCGCATCAGCAGAGAGCCTGCTTCCTCCTCTCTCTCTGCCTGCCTCTCTGCCTACTTGTGATCTCTGTCTGTCAAATAAATAAATAAAATCTTTAAAAAAAAAAAGATTTTATTTATTTATTTGACAGACAGAGATCACAAGTAGGCAGAGAGAAGAGAAAGAGAGAGAGAGAAGGAAGCTGGCTCCCCGCTGAGCAGAGAGCCCAATGTGGGACTTGATCTCAGGACCCTGAGATCACAACCTGAGCCTAAGGCAGAGGCTTAACCCACTGAGCCACCCAGGTGCCCTTTTTTTGTTGTTTTGTTTTAAGATTTTATTTATTTATTTATTTGACAGAGAGAAAGATCACAAGTAGGCAGAGAGGCAGGCAGAAAGAGAGGGGGAGGCAGGCTCCCTGCTAAGCAGAGAGCCCGATGTGGGACTCGATCCCAGGACCCTGAAATCATGACCTGAGCCCAAGGCAGAGGCTTAACCCACTGAGCCACCCAGGCACCCCAAATAAGGAATTTTTAAAACATAACCCATCATCCTACCTAATCAGTCATTCTTCAGTATGTTCTAAGGCCCAGTCATGTTCAAATTTCCTATTATCTTAAAATGTCTCTGGTTGGCTTGTTTGAATGAGGATCCCCAAAAGACACTGACACGACGTTGGATTGCTACATCTCTTAAATCTCTTTTAAACAGGTTCCCTGCACTACCACCCATTTTTCAAGCCACTTATTCTCTGTGGAATTCTGTGAGTCTTTTTGAAAGTATTCTTATCTTGATGGGAAATCAAATCCTTAGATTGTTTTTCATTTCAAGAAAAGATTAAGGAGACTGAATTAGTGACAGATGAACAGAAAATTAAATGAATAAAAAACCAAGGATTACCCCAGGAGAAAAGAGAACCTCTAGCAAAGGAATTGTAATCACAGTACACATCTTGAGTCAGGCGGACTCACCGTTTCACGGTTCTAGTGTTGTAAATGCAGATTAATGATATACACCAAAGCAGTACAGAAAAATGTGGAAATGCAGAAAGCTGAATCTTCATATTCCTCGGTGGTGATCAATATGTAAAAATCTAAAACTGAAAAAAAAATTAACATGAGCCGTACAAGTCTGGCACTTAGATAATAGATATAAGAATCAGAAGAAATAATCAGAAGTACCAGAATGAATTAAAAGGAATTGGAAGTGAGAGGGAAGTTGGTTTTAAAGTATGTACCAGATTATCAGATTTACTAACACAAAAAGTATCCTTTTAAAAGGTTCATTTAGGGGCACCTGAGTGGTTCAGATGGCGAATCGTCTGCCTTCAGCTCAGGTCATGATCCTAGGGTCGTGGGATCAAGCCCTGCATCAAGCCTGCTTCTCCCTCTCCCTCTGCCTGCTGCTCCCCCTGTGCTCTGTCTCTGTCAAATAAATAAACAAAATCTTAAAAATAAATAAATAAATAAATAAAAGGTGCATTCAGCCAATATCCATGCAGGTTAACATCTGAGAAAGAACATGTTAAAATTCCAGGAACCTGGGGTGCCTGGGTGGCTCAGTGGATTAAGCCTCTGCCTTCGGCTCAGGTCATGATCTCAGGGTCCTGGAATAGAGCCCGTGTTAGGCTCTCTGCTCAGCAGGGACCCTGCTGCCCCTCTCTCTCTGCCTGCCTCTCTGCCTACTTGCGATCTCTCTCTGCCAAATAAATAAAATCTTAAAAAAAAAAATTCCAGGAACGCTTGAGGCTTAATTGGGCAAGTTTAGTGAAAAAGTCTAATGCTCTACCCACCCCGTCCCAGTACGGGACAGCAGGCACAGAACAGAGAAGGTTCACCAGGCTGCACCCTCTCCCACCTGTTCTGTCTTTTGTTTCTTTGCTCGTGCCTGCCAGGGACCAGCCAGAATGAAAATGCCAGCCAGCTGTCCTGGGCATTGTCTAGACAGGAGGCTTCATCATTGCCAGCCACAGCGCCTTTGTCTTTTCCTTCTCTCTCCCCTTCCTTGGGTCCTCCCAATGTACTTTTGGGTGGGAGCTCTCGACAACTCCCAAACCCTGTTGAAGTCCTTTCAAAAGAGAATCCAAGTTGGAGGCCTATATTTATAGACTCAAACTCCTAACACAGTCCAGCTTTGTTCATCTCCCCATCTCTCCTCTCTGAGATACTTCCTCAGGGGCGGGATGGTGCCATCGGTATTAAGGGTGCTGGTTCTAAAGTCAGACTTAGAGCTTGGCCTCTTATTTGCTATGTGACCTTGAAGAAATTACTTAAGCTCTCTGAGCTTCAGTTTGCCACCTGTAAAGTGGACAGCATAATAATACATAGGTTGTTGTGAGGACTTAAAAAGAATAATGCGTGGGGCGCCTGGGTGGCTCAGTGGATTAAGCCGCTGCCTTCGGCTCAGGTCATGATCTCAGTGTCCTGGGATTGAGCCCCGCATCGGGCTCTTTGCTCAGCGGGAGCCTGCTTCTCTCTCTCTCTCTCTCTGCCTGACTCTCCGCCGACTTGTGATCTCTCTCTCTGTCAAATAAATAAATAAAATCTTTAAAAAAAAAAAAAAAGAATAATGCGTGTAATAAGGTGTGTAGCACAGGCCCTGACCAACTAAGTGCTTCGTAGATGGAGCCATTGATCATTGCCCTTGTGCTTAAATCATCCCCTACCCATCACTGGCCTCCCAGAGTCTCCAGACTTATGCTGGCAGCTCCTATTGGAGCTCCCCACCTATACCTGGCACTCCATGTTCCCCACTTATATTCACCTCCACCCCCAGCCAGTCTCCTCTTTCCAGAGGATCAGCTTTCATCTTGGCCTCTGGCCAAAGGGATCATAATCTCTCTTGCCTTTGTTTGAAATCTCAAAACCCCTACCAGTCCATGGTTGGGAAACACAATGGGATTGGGACTCCTGCGTCTAAAGACAGCAAGCAGGGAGCAGCCAGATGATCCTCTGGACTGGAGGGCTGGGCACTGTCAGGTCAGTAAGACTTTGCAGGGATGAATGGGCCAGCTCTGAGCCTGCTGAGGGAATCTCAGCATCTCCAAAGAAGTCTCACCAGAGAGTTCACAGGAGGCAATAAGAGGAGGGACCTGGACCCCTCAGCTTCGGTAGTGGACCCCTAGAGCTACCCTCCCTACAAGACTACCCATGAGGGAGAAGACATCAGTTCCTCAAAGGAAATTAGGGTGCTACCAGGAAGAGAAATGGACCTTGGACAATGCTAAAAAAAAAAAAAAATGCCAGTTATCTATTATATATAGAACCAGGATCCAGATGACATCCCACAAGATCAGAACAACTGACTAGATCTAATAAGAGAAAAAAACAAGAAACAAATGTTGAGCCCTACACTGAGGGTCAAGAAACCAAATGCATACAAAGAGGTGAGGAAGACATAATAGATGGATACTGGGCAACACAGGGATGCAGCTGCCAGAATCATTAATTCAGTGTGAGGCCATATTAATGGAGGAGAACCTAAGAAGGGGAGGTGAAAGTCCAGCTTTGTTCCCAACTGGGTTCAGTTACAAGAATTACACTTTATCTTTTTAAATATCTACTTATTTATTTTAGAGAAAGAGAACATGAGCAGGAGGGACAGAGTGAGAGGCAGAGAGAGAGAGAGAGAGAGAGAAAATGAATCAGCCTCTATGCTGAGCCCAGGGGCCCAACATAGGGCTGAATCTCACCACCTTGAGATCACGACCCGAGTTGAAACCAGAAGTCAGACACCTAATGGACTGAGCCACCCAGGTCCCCCTTCAAGAGTTATGCTTTAAAGAGGATATTGTTGACCAGGTAAGAAGCCAACAGAGGAGAGATGTCACAATGGCGAGAGCGCAGAATCTTGTCCTTTGAGGAAAGGTTGAAAGAACCAGGAGGGTTTTGCCTGAAGGGAGAAGATTCTAGAGAAATGAGAGGTGCCTTTATAATTCTGAAGGGGTTCCCACAAAGAAAACAGTGGAGCTGGTCAGATGATTAGGTGAACTGGGAAAAGCCCTGTCCTTCTCCTAGAGTCAGAAAAGCTGGATTCAGGCTCTGAACACAATTCACACTGCAGCATGTCAGACACAGCTGAGGGCTGAGGGTTGCTCTTCTGTGAGACCCAGAGGTAGAGAGGGAGGGAAATCTCTGCTCAACCTTAGCAAGAATTTTCTTTTTTTTTTTAAATGATATTTATCATTCCTGTCTCTGATCCTAAAAGAAATACATAGTTGTGTAGAATATTGGTAAACAGAAAAGCAAAATTAGATAAAAATCACATCAACCACTATTTACCTTTTAATAATTAGGAATAGGATGGATAGGTAGGAAGGTATATAGACGACAGGTAGATAGATAGATAGATATTAACAAAAATGTGATCATACGAATAATTATCTGAGAGAATTTAGAGAATCACCATGTAAAGATGTATGTATAGGTATGTAGATATGTTTATTGCAATATTGTTTCTAGTAGGAACAAAAATAGCTGTCACCCCAGCTATACCCCCTTCAGTAGGAGAATCTGGGAACGTGAGTAAATGACAGTGCATCCACACCATGTGGCACGGTGCGGCTAGCTGGAGGAAAAGACTGGAGCTTATATGTATGTATACCCTTCAGAATGTTTCCAACATACATTGCTTAAGGCATGAAAAAAAAAGTTATAGAAAAATATGCATAGTATGATCCCATTTTTGTGAAAAGAAAGACATGCACATGTATGTTTTTAAATAAAAGAAACAATATGCTAATGGTGGGCACACCTGGGGAGACCGACTTGAAGAAGCCAAGAGTAAGAGAATGAATGTGTTCTTTGAACATTTCTGTGTTCCTTATCTTGGGACAACCAGCATACATCATTTTTATATCAAATAACTGAAATTTAAATAAATAAGCAACAATCAACCCTGGAAATTTCTCCATGGCATTGAAGATTTTACATCATATTAAGCGACCACATGTATTCCTTCTGTAGATTTCTCTTAATGTTTATTGAACCCAATGCTGGACATGGAGTATATCACAAGCTGTCCAAAGAGGGACCAGAGACATTTGAGTGTCTATCTGGCCTGAAAATGTGCAGACTCATGGGTCTAACCATACCTTAGGTAGGAAATTATCTGATAGGTACACTAGTGCTTGTGCATGAAGAGGTCTATGCAGGAATGGTCCCTGCCTTATTATTCCTGCTAGCAAGAGGCTAGTAACAATCTACATGTTCAACCTCAGGACTGGATCAATAAAAAACTATAGGCTGACTATATGCTTCAGTTCTCAACAGCATATATAAGAAGCGAGATGGATCTGTAGAACTTTATATGGAAAATGTGCCAGGATATATTTCACAGTGAAGAGAAAAAAGGCAAGTTTCAGAACAGTATGTACAGTGTGATCTCATTTCTATTTAAAATGTATATGTGACTGTGCATTGAAAAAGATCTGAAGCTACCTCTGAAGCTAACAAAAAAAAATTTTAAAAAGGAAAAGAAAAAGATCTGAAGGATAAATAGCAAACTGTAGGAAGGATTTACCCATAGGTGTGTAAGTATCCCTGTAAGAATACAGGTATATAGATATAAAGGAAGTGAGCTCCACGTCCCACGGGGTGTGCAAAATGGGATTGGCTGTCCCTTATTCAGGGAGGCTGCGGAAGGGATTTCCAAAGTGCTCGGTGGTACCTCAGTTTCCTCTTAGCCCTGAGAATCTCTGAGAGAGGGGACCCGGTCAGGACTGGGACAAGAATCCACCCCTAAGGGGAAAGGGTTAAGTGGGGATGGTGTTCCTGTGGGCGGGCTCCGCGATCGGCAGCGCCGAGCTCTGTTAGCCAAGTCTGAGCATCTCAGAGGATGCGGCGCAACGAGCGGCTGCAGGGACGCGCGCAAGGTGAACGCGGGGGCGGCCGGCGCGGCGCCCAGGTGAGGAGCTGGCCCAGGGAGGGGGCGATGGCAGGGCCCCGGCAGGGAGCGTGGCCTGCAGCCCCCTTTCTGGGCAAGAGCGGCAGAGCCTGCACCATCGCCCACCCCCACCCGGGACACTGCGGGAAGGCGCGGAGCCAGGGGAGAGGAGCCGGAGGAGGAGAGGTAACCCGAGCTGGACCAGCTCCCGAGGCTGCCCTGCGGCGGCCCTCGCCCTGCCCCCAGGCCGGCCTCTCCCCAGTCCCTAGGGCAGGGAGATACCCCCTATCCCTCACCCCACAAAAATCTCAAAAAATGTCTCCTGTAGCAGGAACCTAGGTCTGGGCAGCCCCCTCCTTGTCCACAGATGCCTAAATTTCGTTTGAATTGCGGCTGGCAAGCAGATGGCATATGCTTATCATTGAAGGCCTAACTCAAGTGCCTCCTCTGAAAAGCTTTTGGACCCCCATGTTCAAAATGAGCCGTTGCCGGTTTCACAACCCCTGGTGTGGTCATTCGCTGGCTGTGTGACCTTGGGCGATTTGCTACACTCCTCTGAACTTCCCCTTCTTCCCCTCTGAAATGGTAATACCCACACCTGCTTGTGTTGGGAGGTTTGGACGAGATGGAGGACATGCAGCTAATCTTAGCGCAGGAGCCTCAGTGGGTGAGTGCTCAACACAGGAGCACTGTTCTTAACCGGGACATGGGTTAGTGGCCCTTCAGGCATTCCTCCTGGGTTGGCCCCAACTCCTGACACCAACTGGGTCTTCTCTGTGGGTCCCCAGCACCTAGTTTGGGCTAGGAGTAGGGCATGGGGTTCAGCCAATGTTTGAGAAATGAAACTAACAAGACCTCAAGGCAGAATCTAAACTCAGTTTCTGAATGGGTTTAAGGGATCTTTGAACTCCCTGAAATTGTCCACAACCTTGGGTGAACCAGGACATTTCCAGGAGAGAGCCCCTGGAGTTTCCACTGGATTCTCAAGGTGTAGGTGAGGCACCAAGGATGAGAAGCCAGGGAACTCTGGGTATACCTGCTTCCCAGAGAGGAAGGGAGCAGGGCCTCTGCCCCTAAACACACCCAGGCCTCTCCTCTCACAGTTGATGTGCTCCTGCCCGCTGTCTCCTAGCTATCGGGTCCCTTCCTGCCTCCCTGGCTTAACTAGGAGCTCTCAGGAAGAGGAACCTTTAAGGGATATCTATGCAGGGCCAGGCATACGCAGGGGCCGAAGACAAGAAATAAATATGCTGCTGCAGCCTCTGAGATGCCCCAGGTCCGGGGAGGAGACAGGAGATTACATTCTGTGACCAGGATGATGGGAAAGGGTAGAGGGGGTGTCAGGGAAAGAAATGTCTAAGCTGTAAAGAGCCACCATCATATCTCACCCGGATTTTCTCTCCCCCTTTTACAAATTTTATTTATTTATTTTATTTGGAGGTGAGAGTGCGTGTGCGCCAGTGGGGCAGAAGGAGAGGGAGAGAATCTCAAGCAGGTTCTAGTGTCAGGATGGGTCCCAACGTGGGGCTCGATCTCATGCCCTGTGATCATGACCTGAGCCAAAGCCAAGAGTTAGATGTGCTTAACCAGCTAAGCCACCCAGGCGCCCCTCACCCCTTTTAAAACAGCGGGCTTGATGCTTGTATTGGTTTCCTGTGATACTTGGGATAAAATCCAGGTGCCTCATTCTGGTTTACAAGACCCCTTGTGATCTAGCCCTACCTTTCTGAATTTATCTCCCTCTGCTACGTTCTCCTTCATTTGCTATACTCCAGCCACACTAGCCTTTTCCTTTCTTGAGTTCACTCATACATTTTGCATCAGGGCCTTAGCACTTTCTGTTCCCTTTGCCAAATACTTTCCCCCCATATCTTCAAACGGCTGGCACCTTCTTCTCATTCAGCATCTAGCTTAAATGTTACCCCAAAGGCCTCCTGCTACCCACTGTGTAAAATAGCCCCCCATCTGCCTCTTAACCCCGTTTTATTTTCTTCACAGCTCACCTTATTTAAAACTATTCATTGTCTGTCTCTTACCCCAAAATGCCAGCTCCGTGAGGGCAGGCATCTCGTCGATCTGTTCACTGCTTTTAATCCCCCAGGCCGACCACTATGTGTTCAAATTATTTGTTGATGTAGTTAAGGGGGCTGGTGGGGAAAAAAAGCTTTCTGGACAAAGGGAAAAGGCGTTAATGCTTATTAAACTTATTAAACTCCTCTTATGGGCCTGGCCTATAATGTGTTTTGTTAGGTGAGTCTTGTAAGAGCTCCCTTGACTTAGGTACCCATTTTACTGATAGAAAAACCACAATTTGGAGAGGTGAAGTTAAGTCACCCAGGAAATGGCAAAGCTGGGATTTAAACCCAGATCCCTCTGTCCCTCTCCCTCTCCACCTCTCTGATATTTGAGCCGGGCCTTCTAGAATAGGATTTCATAGGGCATCTGGGTGGTTCAGTCGGTTAAGCATCTGCCTTCAGCTCAGGTCATGATCCCAGGGTCCTGGGATTGAGCCCCACATCATGGTTCCTGCTCAGCGGGGAATCTGCTTCTCTGTTTCCCTCTGCTCCACCCCCTGCCTGGGCTCTTTTGCACACACACTCTCTCTCTCTCTGTCAAATAAATAATAAAATAAAATCTTTGAAAGAAGTAGGATTTCAGGGGCGCCTGGGTGGCTCAGTGGGTTAAGCCTCTGCCTTCACCTTGGGTCATGATCTCAGGGTCCTGGGATCAAGTCCCAAATCGGGATCTCTGCTTCAGCAGAAAGCCTGCTTCCCCCTCTCTCTCTGCCTGCTTCTCTGCCTACTTGTGATTTCTCTCTGTCAAACAAATAAATAAAATCTTAAAAAAAAAAAAAAAAAGAAGTAGGATTTCAGCAAGTGAAGGAGGAGAGGGCATTCCAGGCTTAAATAGCAGGAGCAAAGGACTGGGGCACTGAAGAGTCCAGTGGGATAGATAAGCAGCCTGCTGTGGCCTTGGAAGACTAGGAGAGGAACTTACATTCTTTCCTGAGGGTAGTGGAAGCCATTGAAGGTTTTGAAGTAGGGCAAGTGGCATGACCAGAGATGCAGTTTTAAAAGGTCACTCTGGGCAGCATGAATAGGTTGAACAGGAAGGGACTGGAGAAGGGGGAGCTTTTCCGTGTCTCTCTTCTTTCTTTCCCACCATCCATCTTGGGGCAGCTATGGGCACTCCCAGTGTTCATATGTCATCCCCTTCTTTTTTTAGGGTCATCCAGGGAGGACTGGAAGTTGAGTGTTCTAGGCCCAGGCATCAGAGTGGACCATGGCTCCCAGCCCATGGGGCCGTGGATGTGGCCCCCTGCTGCTGTTGCTGCTGCTGTCCCTGGGGGCTGGCCCTGCCCTGGGCTGGGGCCTTCCCAAGCCACTTGAGGACTCGGAACCACATCTGATCCCAGGAAACCACCCCCAGGGCCCTACAGGCACAGAGCCCCAGGCCCTCGACTTCCTCTGGGGAAAGTCCAGAGATGAGGACCCCTGGAACTCCAATGTTCCCCATGCCCCTGCTGAGGAAGCACCCGAGAAGCCAGCAGACTCTCCCCTTGGCCCAGCCTTGCATGGACCTAAAGCATCCCACAGGGCTCAGAGAGAAGGACTTCCAGTAACTGATGACCTCCAGATGGCTCGAGGGTCAAGTTCTCATGGCTGGACAGGACTGCCTGACTCACAGGAGCCTATAGAACAAGAAGCACCAGCTCCCCATCCAGTAGGCCTCCCCCATCTCACTTTCATCCCCATAACTCCCAGACTCCAACTTGGGATAGCCACAGTTCTTCCCTCCACAGAATCAGAGGAGCCTGGAGGCCAAGTGGAGCAACGACCACCTAGAGATGAGGGTCTGGTGGACAAAGCCAAGATCAGCATCTCAGAAATGCCCCCCTTAGACCACCAGGGCCCTCCGCACACTCTTGCTCCCCACTTGGGCACTACCAGGAGGCCAGTGCTAGAAGAACAGGGAAGAGGTGAGGACTTCCAGGAGGCAGCTCAAGGGCCCCTCTTCACCCAACAGGATCCTGAACTCCCTCATGTTGGCTTGGTATCCCCAGCTGAGGTGGTGTCCTCTCAGGAGCCTGGGTCCCAGCCAGACCTGGTATTGGCCAAAAGCCTTCCTCCTGCTGAGGGGCTGCCAGTGGAGCTCCCCAAGAAGACTGGAGGCGAAGAGACCTGGCAAGTCAGTCTTTCAAGTCCCTCGCCCAAACAGGCTGATCTTCCTGATGTTAGGGGCTCACCAAGACCCCAGCCCTCAGGTCCCCCTACCACAGAGACTCCTGATGGGCAGCCTAAGCCAGGTGGGTATCAAACTGAGGGTGATGAGCAGTGCTGGGAGGAGGCAGTGTTCCAGGGTAGCTGGATGGCCCAGTTTCTGTGTGACCTCTGGTCCCTCTTGGTAGCATTTTCCTCATTCTGCCAAATGAGGGTGATTGTACCTCCCTTTTGGGGGCTCAGACTTCGGGGACCGAGGGAAGGTCAGACAAAGTGATGACTGCTTTTGTTGTTTCAGAGATAGCGACAATGAATGAAGCAGACCCCATCTCCCCCCAGCGGGTGAGAGGAGCATTGGAGACCCCAGGTACCCCCAAGTCCCTCATTCCTGGCCCCTTGGATCCCGGCCCAGCTACAAATCGAACAGAGAGCCCTGTGGGGGCCCTGCAGCCAGGTGAGGTCATGGCTAGACTCTGGGAGGGAGTGGGTACTCTGTCTAATAACTAAAAACCTGTGTGAGTATTTGGGAGGAGTGAATGGGCACGAACACCTGCTTAAAGGAACTCACCAGGACCTCCTTCAAAAAACTCAGGATAATAAACTAATGCTCATTGGGTACTCTGGGACAAGTCATTTGTCCTTTGGGGGCTAGAATATTCTTAAATGTGACTTGGATATATTTAGTGCAGTTTCTCCAACTCCTGCAAATCAGTGGAGATTTTTAAAAAATTCCAATACCCAGGCACCATCGCAAGGAAATCTGATTCACTTGGTCTCCAGGTGATTCTAATGGGCAGCCAATGCTGAGAACTGCTGGTATTTTATTAGTAAGAGCGATAGGTCACATCATTTAACATTATTGGGTGTTGGACACTATGCTAAGGCCTTAATCCTGCCCACACCCCAATGAGGTAGGTGCTATTACCATCCCCATTTTATAGATGTGCTTAGAAAAGTTTAATAACTTGCCAACCACACTAGAGAATGTGGAAAATCAAAAAGCACTTTTCAAAGGGCTATTTTGATATTGTTATTTCAGATGAAGCCGAGGAGTGGCCGGGGCGCCCCCAAAGCCATCCCCCAGCACCCCCAGTGCAGGCCCCCTCAACGTCACGCCGGGGCCTCATTCGGGTTACCACGCAGCGCGCCCTGGGCCAGCCACCCCCTCCGGAGCCCTCAGCCAGCTCCGTACCATCAGCCCCAGCCACCAGCCCCCCCGCCAATGCTACTGCACCTCCTCTGCGCTGGGGTCCCCTCCGGCGGGTGCTGAGCTTTTCCTGGGAGCTGCACGTCTATGGGGTGGGGGTGCTCTTCCTCTTGCCCGCATTGTTGGCACTGGCCTCCCTGGCAGCCGCCCCTGCGGGGCCCCGGCTGGCTCTGGTGGCAGCGGTGCTGGTGCTCGTAGCATCCGGGCTTCGATCAGCCTACATGCTCGCCGACCCTTACGGCTCTCAGGCACGGCTGGGCTTACGCGCCGGCCTGGTACTCTACAACCTGCCCTTCCCCTTGCTGCTCACTGCGCTGGCGGCCCTGACCCTGCTCGGTCTAGGCGTGGGGCTGCCCCAGCAGCTGCAGAACCCGCTCCTGCTGGGAGCGCTGGCGTTGGTGCAGGGCGTGGGGTTGCTGACTACTGACTTGCTGTCGGTGCGGCCTGCGCTCAACCTCCTGGCTCAGGGCTTGTCGTGCGCCTGGGGCGCCACCGTGTCTCTGGGCACGCTCTGCCTTTGCCGTCGCCGCCTGCTGGACGGGCCTCGGGGCTGGGATGCCAGCCCGGGCCCGCGGCTGCTGGCCGTGGCCGGTGCGCTGGGGCTGCTGGCCAGTGGCTTGCAGCTGGCGGCCGCGCTCTGGCTATACCCAGGCCCAGGCCGGGTGGGTCGCTTTTCGTGGGCCTGGTGGGGTGTCCACTTCTGGCTGCGCCTGCTGGAGCTGACCTGGGCCCTGGCCCTGGCGCTGGCTGCTATGGCCGCCGCACGGCCCCGGCCGCCCACGGAGCACGCTTGCTGGGCTAAGTTGCTACGCCTGGCGTGCCCCACGCCCTCAGGCAAGAGCGAGGTGCCTGAGCGACCCAACAACTGCTATGCAGGGCCCAGTGGCCTCGGTGCAGGCAGCCTGGACATCAGCAAGAGTCTCATCCGCAACCCGGCGGAGGGCGGGCCGCCCGCCACGCCCAGTTCAGGCGCCTGGGGCTCGGCTGCATCTTTGGGCCGAGGCCCCCAGGGTGGCCCGGGACTGTCCCGCAACAGCGTGGGCCCGGCGCCGTCGATGAGCGAGCTGGATCTGCGGCCGCCATCGCCCATCAACCTGAGCCGCAGCATCGACGCCGCGCTCTTTCGAGAGCACCTGGTGCGAGACAGCGTTTTCCGGCGCTGTGGCCTGCGCGGCCTGGCCTCCTCGCCGCCTGGGGGCGCGCTGCGGCCGCGGCGGGGCAGCCACCCCGACGCCGAGCTCGACGGCGCCGGCTCTTCTCTTATGCGGGGCCGCTGCCGGTCTCTCAGCGACGTGCGCGTGCGCGGCCCGGTTCCACCGCACGTCGCGGACGACCCTGAGGGGGCGCCCTCTCGCAGCTCCATGGACAGCTTTTCCCGGGGCTCGCTCAAGATCAGCTGGAACCCGTGGCGTCACGGGCTGTCATCGGTGGACAGTCTGCCCCTGGATGAGCTGCCCAGCACCGTGCAGCTGTTGCCTGCCCCAGCCCCAGCCCCACCCCCCGACCGGCCCGGGGAACCTCAGAGTGAGGTCCAGCCTCGCAGCAAGCCTGGGGACTCCCGCAGCGCCTCCAGTGACACCATTGAGCTCTGAGGGATCGAGGAATGCAGGACAAGGGCCCTACCCTCAATGGCCATAGGGCATGGCCCATTGGGACAGCTGAACATTTGAAAAACTGGCATTCCTGGGCTACCACCTGACAGTCACTTGAAAACAGTCGGGCATGAACCTACCCCCGTTTTTTTGGTTTGTTTTTTATTTTGTTTTTTGTTTTTTGTTTTTTTTCCCAACGGGTATTTTGCACAGAGGCTGTGACTTACGCGGAATACAGGGTGGACATGCATGGATTTGGGTGTGGGATATGGGGTCCAGTTACCCCCAGACACCCCTCCAGACTCCCCAGTGTGGAGAGATGAGGCTTGCTTGTCCAGACTGACTGTCCTCTTTGTGCCAAAGAAATAAACCCTTAGGAGTTGGCTTATGCCTCCCTCTGGCCATGCCAGGATCCTGTTAAGAGAGGAGGTAGCAGTCCCCGCCCCCCAGCAGTCCCAAATCCTGTGTATGTTGGGGAGGAGAGGACTTAAAAAGGAAAGGGCACTTGATTCTTCCAACAGAGGCTTTAGGAATAATGGCTACCAATAATTTGTAGCATCTCTTGTCTGTTGTGCACGGTCTTCAGCTCTTCATATCCATCATCTTCTCATATTAAGCCCGAGTGAAAAGCACTATCATGCCCATTTTACAGATGGGAAGAGTGAAGTTCAGAGAAAAAGTCATTTGTCCAGGGTCTTTTGGCAAATGATAGCTGGCACTGAACCCAGGAAGTTCCACTCCAAAGCCTAGTTCCTCCACCCAACTCCTAACACTACTTAGGTCGAAGCCTCTTGATTCTCCCTCTACTGCTCCTCCATCAGGGTAACCCTCAATTTCCTAGGGTTTTAGAATATTTCCCCAAGGGCTGGGGGCTCTCAGTAGCTCAGGCCAACCCATGGGGAGTAGGAGGCAGGTGATGAGACTGAAGCTTCTCTACTTTCCAAGACCTTTATTTCCTGAGATGAATAAATAATCAGTGGCTGAGGGGCAGGGGCGTGAGTATGGAACAGGAACTGGCAGCATGCAGCTGGCAGGAGGGGGCTGTGATGGGCCCACCCCCGCAGAGAACCCCCCCCTCATCCTGAGTGGGGGCTAAAGCCCATTAGCAGTCACCACAAGGAGATACTTTTTAAAAATTCACACACATTGTGAAGTCTGCCCAGCTCCCCCAGGCCAAGATCTCATGGCATCCATATTCAGAGCTACTTTTTCACTCCAAGAGCCTCACCTGCCCAGGCCTGGTGGATAGAGGGTGCTTACCCTACTTAAAAATAAAGCAAGCTGCCTCAAGTGTCCAGGCAGGAGAGAGGCTGACCTCTGGGGACAGTCTGGATAGGAAGAGATCCTGCAGGTGTGGCAGAGATTATCTGCCCTTGATGAAGCCCTCCAGCACTCGGTCACTGCGCTCTGACAACCAGTAGCCGGTCATGGCTGCCACAGCCCCGATGAAGATGGCGGTGAAGACCAAGTCGCCCTTGGCCGCCAGTGTAGCCAGCGCACAGATGATGACCCCAAAGAACATCTGCTGCAGCACCACCAGCTCGTCCTCTGTCATCTCTGAGAAGAAGCCTGCTGACTCTGAAGAGCAAGAGACGCACCTGTTACTCCTCCCCTGTTCCTGGAGCTCCCCACGCCACATGCCTGCCTGCTGGCAAACAATGTCATTTGCCACTGAGAACAACTCCAACAGGGCAGTCGTTGTCCCTATCTCACTGAGTGGGAAACTAAGGCTCAGAGAGTTAAAGAGGTTTGCCCAAGGCCATGTGGTGGACACATCAGGACACAGCGTGTGTACTAGCCCAGCTTCAGAGCCGGACTGCCTGGCTTTGACTCGTCTCTGTGATCTGCTTGTCACGTGGCCCTGGGCAAGTTATTTCATCTCTGCATCCTAGTTTCCACTGTGTAAAATGGGAATGAGAGTAATACCAACAGCACTGGATTTGTTTTAGAAGCAAAAGAAATTAATACATGCCACATGCTCAGGAGAGCATCTGACACACGGCCAGAGCTGTGCATGTGGTCCCTATTGTCATCAGTGTGACTGTCCTTCACCTCATCACACCTACAGCCTGCGCAGCTCTCAGCAGCCCCAGGCAAGAATTGGTCCCATTGGACAGATGAGAATGGAGGCAGAGTGATTTGACACCAAGTGTGATTTTCTTTCTATCCTGGGAGGTGTGAGATGGCTAGAAGTCAGCCTGGAGATAAGATGTAGGGTTTGAGGCTCAGTGCAGCCTCATGCAGACAGTGCCCAGGGGCACGGGGAAGGGCCTGTGGGTGCCTGGAGAAGGGTCTTGCCTGTCCTCCCCCTGGATGAGCACCTCCCCTCCTCAGGTTTCTGGGGGCCACTAGAGGCTCACCTGGGATCTGCTCCTTCACACAGATGCCCTCGATCTGTTTGTAGCCCTCGGCGCAGACACAGCGATAGCTTCCCTCGGTGTTCTCACACTGCTGGTTCTCTCCTGGACACACCTCTGTCTCACATTCGTCCACATCTTAAGGGAGGGTGAGCCAGGGTCAGGCCCCCACTGCCAGAGTCCCACATACAGCAACCCTGATTCCCATCTCACTCACATCCAGACACTACCCTCTGCCCTTGCCCAAACAACATTCCATCCTTCCTTCTCCTGCCCTGTCCATATCCCCCCAGCCGTTCTCAGTTCATGGTGGACAAAACACTCCACTGCATCTATGCCCCAGTAGCAGGAGACTCACCGAGACACTTGGAGCCCACCTGCTGGTAGCCAGGGCTACATTTCTTACAGCGGCCCGGGCCTGCCCCCATGCAGCCCAGGCAGGCCTTGGCACAGTCTGGAGAAGTGAGAGGACAGATGAGTGAGAGCTGCCCTTAGGCCCAGGGTGGATTATGGAGGTGGGAAGCCCCACTTCTGAAGAAATTAGGGGGAAAGGCATGGAGCAGGTCCTCCTACCTTCTCCACAACCCTCCACTTTGGGACTGGCACTTACCTCGGCACTCATAGGAGCCTTCCGTGTTCACACAGAACTGGTTGGCTCCACAGCTGGCTCGCTCTGTGCCACACTCGTCAATGTCTGCAGAGAGGCCGGCAGAGCGGGAATTTCAGTCCCTACTGCACTAGCAGGGAAGCCGAGGCCAGTGTTGTTGGGAAACAGACCTGCCCCCACTCAGACAATGGGCCAGAGACCGCAGGCCGTGTGCCAGAGGCACAGGTGCTGCGGGACTCAGGGCTGCCCAGCCAGAGACTGCGTTTTCCAATCTGCCTCAAAGCTAAGCATGACCTGAAACTGAGTTCTGGCCAACAGGATGTAAACAGGAGTGATGTGCCCCACTTTTAGCTTGGCCTTAAAATGGCAGAATTGGACTCCTCCATGCACTTTCTTCCCATTCTCACTTCCTGAGTGTCAGGTCATGGAACATGGAGGTACCTGTCACCCAACCTCAAACAACAGAACCGTCCCAAGGGGATGACCACACAGTAAGACAGGCAGTACTAGGTCCCAGAATGATTGTGACAGGCAGAACTTCCCTGCCTGGCTTGGACCAGTTGTTTTGAGACTGTGATAGAGATAAAAATAAAACTCTATATTCTTTAAGCCACAGTCTTTGATGATCTTTGTTATAGCAGCTTAGCCTTTACCCTCGTCTACATAAATAGCAGGACAGAGACCAAACCAAGTCTTGAACCCAGGCTTCCTGACCCCAAGTTAAGTATTTCATTTCCCTGGCTAATCCTTTCTCAATTTTCAAGACTTGGCCTAAGTGGGTACCTCCTCCAAGAAGCCTTTCCTGATCCCCCCACCACCACCCGCCGCCCCAGAGCTGGCTCAGGGACATCTCTAACAGCACAGAGATCCATCTATACTCTAACTGCCTGATTACTCTTCTGCCTTTCCAACCAGGTTGAGATCTCCATGAAGATGGAGACTGTACTGGTCTAGCCCAGAGGTGTGTGTGTTGATGGGGACCACCTTCCCACACCGAGGGCAGGCCTTACTCACCTACACACTTAAGGTGATGCAAGGCCCAGCCCTTCTTGCACTGGAGGCAGTTTGATTCCTCAGGGCCTGAGCAGCGGGCACAGGGGCCAAAACAAGCTGGGGGAAATGGAGAAAGTGTGAGGATGGGCAGGCAGGCACCCCATCGGTTCCTCCCAGCCCCATGCCTCTTGGCTACCTACCCGAACATACCAGATGGCTGGCGTTGCGGTCTGCCTCAAAGTAGCCAAGGCCACACTGGCCACAGGCCTCGCCCCCGTAGCCGGCTTGGCAGTCACAGCGCCCGCTGCCCCCTCGAGTCCCTTCCCCTTCACACTGCCCGTAGCCACCGCAGGGCTTCTCTGTGCCCCCAGGACAGGCTGTGGGCAGACACCAAACCAGGTAAAATCACAAATACATTCGTGAACACAGAGAATATTCCCCCATATTATTAAACATTTTTGGGGAAGAAACTTAATTTTCAGGGCCACATAATACCTCATGGGACATGTACTTAACTGATACCCTCCTGTAGAACAGATTACTTACAAATCTTTCCTTTTTATAAAGACTGAATTAATCATCTTTGTCACTAACTCCCCTTTTTGTTTTCAATTTATTTATTTTTTATTCTTCGGGTCAGTAAGTCTTTATCTGAAGCATCCAGAGAGATTTTTCTAAAAGGGGCTGGTGGTAGGTACAGCTCCTCCCTCAGGACTGTGTATAGAAAAAGGTGAAAATGGGGGCTTCAGTGCAGCACCTGCCTGTCCCTAGGTCACCTTAGTTCAGGGGATGGGTCTGATCTGATCCAGGCACAGGAAATGGGGGTGTGGGTGAGGGCACTTCTTATGCACATGAGAAAAACCACAGCCCCATCTGACTGTCTAGCCCTATTACCTTTTTCTCACAGCCATTCCCCACTGATCTGCTCATCTCAACAGCCCTATGAGGCAGAGGAGAACCTAAGGTCCAGAGGAATTATCTGAGCAACCTGAGCTCACACAGCGAGCTGTGGGACAGAACCAGGACTGGATCCCTGGCTTTGGCAATGCCTGCTTATCCCCCGAGAAGAGCTTGAAAACTCACGAAGGCAGGAGGGCCCGAAGGTGCCTGATGGGCAGCAGAGCTTCAGGGAGTCTGAGCAGAGCCACTGGAAGAGGTCTGGGGCTTCCTGCTGCCTAAAGGGGTTGGGATGGGGATGACAGTAAGGGGGGCTGAGACAGTGCCAGAGGTGCTGCCCACCCCCCAGCCTCCCCAAATATCTGTGCTACTACCACCTTGGACATAAGACCCACAAGGCTACCTGACCAACACCGTCTCCCTATTTGGCAGAGGAGTAAACTGAAGCTCACAGTGAGAACTTGGGTCCCCCCAACCAAGTCCTTAGTAGATCTAGGTTTGGAAGAAAGAGCCAAACCAGGACACAGACCCAAGCATGCAACCCCCTCTTCTACCACCAGGCCCTGCCTGTGGCCCCCTCCCTGGGAAGGCCCCCAACAACTCACTTGTGAAACCACCAGCTCTCCACCAGTTCCTCACTCAGCTCCAGTAGGCGGTGGCACTCAAAGTCCGACTTGCTGCACACGCTCTCGAGCACCTCTACCAGGCGGGTCTCACTGCCCGGACAGGGTGGGGGTGGCAGGACTATGTTCTACCCCATCCACCACCCTCCTTAAGGTCTCCTTTCCCACCCAGCTTGTGCCATGACACCAAAGGAAAGGCCAGAGGGTGTAACAGAAAGAGTACTCAGTTGGGGAGTCAGATAGACCTGGGTTTGAATCTAGTTGAGTGACCTTGGGCAAGTCACTTAACCTCTCCCAAACCTCTGTTTTCTCATCTGTAAAATGGAGACAATAACCCATCCTGCAGATGTGTTGTAAGATGCCTCAGTTCCTGCATTTGCGCAATGAAATGTAATACCCTTATTGGGTATATGTGATTAAAAATACATCACATAGTAAGTGTTGGCAAGGCTGTGGAGAAATTGGAAGCCTCCTACATTGAAGGTGGGAAAGAAAAATGGTGCAGTCACTGTGGAAAACAGTTTGGCAGTTCGGTTAAACATGGAATTACCCCAAGAATCAGTAATTCCACTCCTGGTCACATGCCCCAAAGAATGGAAAATAGCAATTCTATATACAATAGCCAAAAGGTAGAAACAATCCAGATGTTCATCAACTGAAGAATGGGTAAGCAAAATGTGGTAAAGCCATACAATGAAATATTATTAAGCTTTAAAAAGGAATGAACTACTGACATATATTAATGTTATATTATGAACAAACCTTGAAAACAATACACTAACTGAAAGAAGCCAGACACATATAGATTCCAGTAAAATCAGCAAATCCACACAGATAGCAGAGTAATGGTTGCCAGGGGCTGGGGAAAGGGGAGAATGGGGAGTGACTGCTTCATATGTATGGAGTTCCATTGTGGGTTGATAAAAATGCTCTGGAATGAGATAGTGGTAAAGGTTGCAAAACACTGTAAATGTACTAAATGTCTCTAGTGACAAAGTTTACATTATATATATGTTTATATACGTTATTATATTATATATAATATATAAAAATATATTATATGATTATATATTATATTATATATATTTTTTTACCCCAATAATTTTTAAAAAATACATACATACACATACACACATATATTCTGTATTTAAAGGGTCTGGCATGTGCCTGGCATATAGAAGGAGAGGACTTAAAAAACAAAAACCAAACAAACAGAAAACAGGAGCTAGAAGTGTCCTTCAGGTTATCTTGGCCGATCCCCTCACTCCTAAATGAGGAAACTGAGGCCCATTAAGGGAAAGGAAAACAACCAACGTTACATAATAACAAAATCTTTTGTTTCTAGTGGGCATCACAGTTTAATCCTTACCATGATCCTATGAAATAGGCAAAGCAAGTATCAATGTCCCCATTTTACTGATGAAGAAACTGAGGCTTAGAGGGGCTAAGTGACCTTACCAAGGGTACACAGGGTCAGAACTGACAACCATATCTATCTAACTCCAAGTATTGCTGATTCCTTCTTAACTTGACTTTGAAAAGTGGGAGGGCCTAGCACTCAGGCCTTTTGTCTCATGGTCTCATGTCATCCCATAGCTTTATAATACTGACTATATGCTGATGACCCCCCAATTCAGGTTTCCAGCTCCTACTTTTCCCCTGAACCTCAGATGTCTCAATCTAACTCTATTTGGCTGTTTAAGGGACATCCCAGCCTAATATGTTCAAGGACACCTAATCCCACCCCTTCCCTATATTATATCCTCTCCTGCTTCACATTTACCCATACCAGAAAACAGCCCCAGTTGCTCAGGCCCCAAACCTACAAGTACTTTTTATTCTTTTTCTCTCCTACCCCATAATGATTCTGTCATCAAGCCCTATCAGTCCATCTGCAAAATATACCCAGAACTGAACGACACCTGCTCATGCTGCTGTCGTACTTAGACTAGCCTCCCAAATGGTCTCCTTGCTTCCTCCACTCCAGTCCCTACAGTCGTTTTGCTACATCGCAGTGAGTGATCTTTTAAAGGTAAAAACAAGACATCACCTCTTAGCTCCAAACTTTCCAATGATTTCCCATTACACTCAGAATGAAATCTAAACACCATTCTGTGACCTTCAAGGCACCCTGGCTTCATGTTCGATCACTCTCGTCTGCTCACTCCCATCCAGCCTCTTCTCCAATACACCAAGCTCAGCCCCACTCTGTCCAAATCTCTTCCCTGTCACATAGCTTGCTTCTTTGCTTCAGGTTTCGGTTCAAATGTTACACCTTGAACTCCATGCCTCCCACCCTTCCGTAGTCTATCCTGCTTTCCTGTTCTTCATTTGATGTGACATTATTTATTTACCTATTCACTGTCTCTTCAACTGGAATTTAAGCACCTTGCAGATGGGATTTTGCTTGCCTAATTTACTGCTGTACTAGAGATGGTCAGTGATATTTGAGTCTCAAGAGTTTCAAAGCCTCCAACAGTAGAGCCAAGACTGGGAGGTGAGGTATATAAACCCACCTCTCCAGCCCCTTACCTGTCTTTGTATTTGGACAATTTCTCTTCCTCCCAGGCAGTATTTCCACCTCCAAAGTTGTCCCGGATTGTTCTCTCCAGGCCCTGGAAACAGAGAACATTAGTAATAGCTAAGTACAGTGCCTGGCACATTCTAGCACTTCTGTGTTTCACTGCCCAGGGCACTGAGGCACAGAAAGGCAACCCGCCCAAGGTCATACAACTAGTAAGCAACCAAGCTGGTACTTGACTCATGCAGACTTGCATCCCAGAACTCTTCTTAACCCCTGTGCTATCATGGTTAGGCCATCTCCCACAAGGCTGCTCGGGCACCCACCTTGTTGAAGCTGTCGACCAGTCCCCGGCAGGTATGACATGGATGGAGCTCAGTTGGGGGAGAAGACTGGGGAGGTGGAGAAGGCTGGAGCCAGACGGGACCTGGGAGGCTAAGGAAGAGACTCAGGCCCCAGAGTAGAGGTGGGACCAGGCCCCTCTGGGGCAGTGAGGCCATCTTTTCCCCTTTTCCCAGGTCCGGAACCTGTAGATAAGAGGAAATGGGAATGACTCACTGGAGGAGTCAAGTGAGGAAAAAAAAAAAAAAAAAAAAAAAGGGTTGGTTCGGAGGTGCCGCGAGTCTGGGAGCCCGGATCTGTGTTATTAATAGGAGGCTAGACTAGGGGGACGACCGGGGGAGGGGAAGTGGTGAGAAAGGAGGCTGTTCAGCAGTTCCAAGACGGGAGTAAGTTATCCTCGTCACCGTGGGAGAGGTGGCCTGAATCCTTAGCAAGGGAGAAGTCAACTCATTGTTTTAAGGTCTGAATATGGATTGTTATTAGGGCCAGGATCAGCGGAATTTGGGAGAACGGGTCAGAGTCCAAGTATTAGGGTAGTAGAGGCCGGATGGGCGGTCTCGGGGGGGAGGAGTCTGGAACGGAACCCAGGTCTAGGGGGGTGGAGCCCATATCCGGATATGAAGAGAAGGGGGTCAGGTTTGCGGGCCCGCAGGCTACAAAGACGCGGTCTCTAGCAGGCAGGGGAGGATCCAGACCCGCGTAGGCTGCGTGGGAGGAAGAGCCGACCCACCCAGCCCGTTGGCGCCGACCGCTCAGCCTCCCCAACGCCGCAGCAGCGGCTGCCGGCGTAAGACGTGCGGCCTCCGCCGGCTCCGCAGCCTGGGGGGCGGAGCAGGGCCCACCCTCAGCCAATGGTGGCAGTCCATGTGCCATTGCGTCACCTTACGTCAGCCACCCGCAGGCGGTGCCAGGCTGCACCTGTCCGGGTGTTAAAGGGCCGCGGGCGTCGTGCTAGGCCAGCGAGGCGGTCACGGACACAGGCGGAGTCACCGGTAGAAAAATAGCATCTGCCTTTATTCGAGCCGTCGCCCGTGCCTCACGTGCCAACCCGCGTGCCGTCCTCGGGATCCCCGGGATCCCCGGGAGGCTGAAGCAGCTGGTCCAGGGCGGGCTGCAGGGCCCGGGACACTCGCTTCGCCCTCTCCCCGAGCCGCCCGGGACGGAGGGTGCCAGGCCCCTGCAGGGTCCTCAGGAAGTTGGGCAACTGGGAGGGCAGGGAGAAGACGGGTACGCTGCGGAAAAGGGCGGGCACGGCCTCCGAGTGGAGCAGTCCTTCGAAGTAGGCCCCCACG
Source organism: Mustela nivalis (assembly GCF_964662115.1). Taxonomy (NCBI): domain Eukaryota; kingdom Metazoa; phylum Chordata; class Mammalia; order Carnivora; family Mustelidae; genus Mustela; species Mustela nivalis. The sequence continues at coordinate 165,736,830 of NC_139020.1, forward strand.
TAGCGGCCGGGCGCCCGGCCCTGCAGGAAGTCAGGCAGCACGCAGCTGAGCGAGGCGGCAAAGGCGTCGTGCGGGCCGTGCGGGGCGGACGCTGACGCCCCGTCCTGCAGCCACTCGTGGCATAGCGCCACCGCCCCCGGCGAGAAGAGCAGGACCACCACGCCCCCTTCCTGAAGGGTCTGACGCCGCTGCGCGTGGAACCAGGCCAGGGGGCCCTGCGCGCTCAATTCACGACGGCTCCAGAGGTCCACGGCCACCCGCAGGGGCAGCTGACACAGCGCTGAGGCCAGGGCGCCCACTAGGCGCTCAAAACCGGAGTCCTCCGCTGAGTAGACGAGCAGAGTCGCGCGGCCCCTGGCGACAGCTGCGGGAGAGAATAGAGGGGAAAGGAAGACGTGAGAAGGCCCGAGGCCCGGCCCCCTGAGGGCGGCCCCCCGCCCGGCACTTGCTCACACTCACCCCCCGCGCGGAGGTCCTCCTTCAAGAGCCTCAGCCACCCTGTTAGGGGAGAGGGGCGGAGGCAGCCCATGAGCTCAGCCGCCACCCTCTCGAGGGGGAACTCCCAGCCCTGCCCTTGGGGAGTGGGGGGTCGGGAAGTGCTCACCTTTCACTTGGTTCTTTTTGACAAGGAAGAGAAGGAAAAGTGCAGAGGCCAAGAGTAGGCAGGCCAACCACACCAGGGCCCAGCGCTGGTGAACGTCTAGGAGACCCAGGGGAGAGGACAGGCTAGTTAGATACCTAACACTTTCACCCTACTTCACGTAGGAGAAAAACTCGTTTAAAAGATCTCTGGGGCTGCCGTGTGGTGACTGAACTGGCTCAGGGGAATGGAAAGATCTAACGCAAATCCACCGCATATAGTGTCAGAGTCAACATATGGACATAGATCCATCTACTTGAGTGACCTCAGATAAGTCACTTAATCTTTTGCCTCAGTTTTCACTTTTGTAAAACTGGGTTCACAACAAGTACCTACTTACTAGGGTTGTTTGAAGATTACAAATATTAATACACACAAAGCACTTACACTGGGCCTAGCAAGTGCTCAAATGTCAGCTAATAATGTCTCCTAAGCATAGGGTTGCTGGGCCCTTGACCTCACTCTCTTGATGACTCCAAAAGCCTTCTAACTGGTGTCCCTAATCCTCTTTTTTGCTTCCAAGTCCTTCACTACATGGCAGTCCCAGAGATCTTTTTAAAATACAAATTTGAGGGACACCTGGGTGGCTCAGTTGGTTAAGCAGCTGCCTTCGGCTCAAGTCATGATCCCAGCATCCTGGGATAGAGTCCCACATGGGGCTCCTTGCTCAGCAGGGAGCCTGCTTCTCCCTCTGCCTCTGCCTGGCATTCTGTCTGCCTGTGCTTGCTTTCTCCCTCTCTCTCTGATAAATAAATACAAAATCTTAAAAAAAAAAATAAAATACAAATTTGATTTTAGCCTTTCAGAGGCTCCCATTGCTCTTAACATAAAATCCAATTTCCTAGGGGGCACCTGGGTGACTCAGTTGGTTAAGGGTTTTATTACTCTTGGTTTTGGCTCAGGTCATGATGTCAGGGTTGTGAGATCAAGGTGTGGAGTCTGCTTAAGATTCTCTCTCTGCCCCTACCCACTCTTTAAAAAAAAAAAAAAAAATCTAATTCCTTCCATCAAGGCCCTAGATGACCCTTGCATCCTTGTGATAGAGGCCTGCCTTCCAAGACCCTCCAGCCACACTGGCTACCTTGGAGTTCCTCAAAAAAGCATCTCTCCCCCCTTTAACTAGCTCAGCCTTCAGAACAGCCAGAACCTTTTCCTGGCCCCACCCCACCTAAGTCAGTTTCCCAATATATGCACTTTATAAGTGAATGCTTCAATAGCTCACATTTACTAAATGAAAGCAATTATTTAGCTAAGGTCTTTCTAGCCTTCTATGGCTGTGGAAGAGGCAGGGATTGTGTCTTTTTGGTGATCCCTGTAAGCTCTCTTTTTGGTTTTTGAATGAAGGGAGGAATGTCTGTCTGATTGATCTGAGCCAGGGAAAGAAAGGCCATTGCATGAGCTCCCTAAAAATGTCTAGATTCCAGCCCTTGGTGGAGGGGAAGGGCAGATTTTTAATACTCACACTTGTCCATGGGGCAGGCCCATAGTGCTCTCAGGTCATCTTCCCAGAGCTGTAAGACACAAACAAAGCCAAGGCCACAGCCCAGAACACCCACCAAGTTCTGGCCAGCCTGATCTCCAAATTCCCAGCCTCAGCTATGCATGCATACTTCACACACACACACACACACACACACACACACACACACACACACACACACACAGTAGGCCGCAAGCTGTTCTGCCTTTGTTCATGCTTTGCCTACTCCATGCCAGAACTGGCCCATGTGAAATCACCCTTTCTTGATGCTCTCCCTGGAACCCAGTGCTTAGTGCATATAAATTTGGTTATCTGTGTACTGTTTTCTAGCCAGCAGTGAGCAACTTGGGAACAGCAGCTATGCTTCTTCAATTCTTGGCTTCCCCAGGGCTGGACACAAAATAAGCAGAAATAGATGGTGAGTGGGTACTAGAGGTACAATGAAGAGGCCCCTGTCTAGGAGGAGTGAGAGTTTCCCTGATACCCTCTGCTAGGCACAGGAAGAGATGGAAGAAGTTAAATACAGAGTTTTAGACCTATTGGCCTTGGGCACTGGGGCAGGGCCCTCCTGCCAGCCACTCACCTGCAGACACTGGCCTGACTGCAGGTCCTGTAGTAACTGCTCTCCGAGGCGAGCTGCCCTCTGCCAAACCAAAGGGAGGTTGTCACCTAGGGGCATCATACTTAGGAGACCACCAAGCTTCAGCTTGTAGAATAGTTGGGGAAGGGAAGGGGAGTGGTTGGAGACTTCTAAGAGGTCACTAAGAACAGGGCCTAGGTCTGAGTAACCCCCACATTCCCAGAGAGCACTGCAGGGTCTGGCACAAAGGAGGGGAAATTGAATGCAGTGAAAATCTGAGGCCAGGCTTGAGATGGAACTGGAAAGGTACATGGAGGAGGACCCCCTTGTCCTCACCGTGGAGGCCTGGCTGAGTAGTGGGGTGCAGCCACTGGGTTCCAAGGCACAGAGTGATCTGTTGTCCTGGGGGCCACGTGTCTCTAGCAGCAGCATATCATCCTTGAGGGCCCCGAGGGAATCTGAAAGGGGTGAGAGCCCACTCTGAGCAAGACCCAAGCATGCTGGAGGCTGCCACTTGCCCCCACCCCTTCCCATGCCTGATCTTCACCCCCATGAGGTGGCACTTGCAGGGTTCACCTCTATTGCAATGGCCCTGCCCCAGCCTTTCCTAGGCTCCACTCACCAGCCCACAAGCACTCCTGTAGCTGCAGCTTCTCCCAGCTGCTCACCTGCTTAGAAGGAGCCAAGGTTAGGGCCACAAGGAAAAGCAAGAGGCAAGGCCGCAAAGAACTGAAGAGAAGGACAGTAAGGGGAGGTCTGTTTGGTTGGAGTAGGGGATCTGCATCCTGGAACTAATATTAAGCAGATCAGGATTCAAGGCTAGATGATTAAGAGATACTTTATTTTTCTTAGCCACAGCCTTGCGAGGGCATCTGTGCTAAAGAGCCTTATGACCCTAAATTAGTTCTTTTCATGTCTGAGAAAGCACTTTCTATGTTCCCTTCTCATCTAACCACCTTCACCAAGAGGCCTCATCTGACCACCCCACTTGTATACTGTATTAATTCATTCAGTCTGTGTCTTCCTCCATTATTTTTTTTTAAGATTTTATTTATTTGTCAGAGAGAGAGCAAGCACAAGCAGGGGGAGCAGGAGGCAGAGGGAGAAGCAGGCTCCCCGCTGAGCAAGGAGCCTGATGCAGGACTCATCCCAGAACCCTGGGATCATGACCTGAGCTGAAGGCAGACGCTCAACCAACTAAGCCACCCCTGCATCCCTCTCTTTCTCCATTAGAAAATAAGATCTATAGGGTGGGAACATTGATTGGTTTTATTCACTACTGTGAAGTAGTTATTATCATCCCCATTAAACAGATTAGGAGACTGATGTTCAGAGTGGTGAAGTGACTTGCTCAGAGTCCCATAGTACTGCTAAATAAATAGTACAACTCCCAGAGGTAGCCCAAAACAACCTTGCTTCCATGACCCAAGGGATAAAGTGGGTCCAGAAGACAGTGAATTATCTGGTAGGATCCACTTGGGGTCCTCCCCTAGTCCAGAGCTCTTGTGCCTTTCTTACCTGAACACAGAGGTTGGGGTGGGCATTCAGCAATGGCAACTCAAGTGTCTTCTGTGAGAAAAGGGTAATAGGTGAGGTCAGGAAATAGGCCCCCGAACCTCCCTGTCATTTCTTGATCCCAGGAGCCTCCCACGGCTTCACTTACATTTACAGTGACATTTTCTCGGGACAGCGGTGGGACCAGCGACAGGCAGGGACCCCCGCCTGGTGCCTGCCAACACAGAGTGGCCTCAGCAAGCAGCAAGCAGGGTGCATTTAGCTGCCAGCCCTGGGGGGACAGTAGCCGCAGCCGGGCTGCATGCCAGAGGTTCCGGTGTGCCCGGGGGTCTGCAAGAAGAGGGCTGCGTCACTGGGCACCCAGCATGCGTCCACCTGCACCCTTCCCACCCTGGCCCCAGCCCTGGTCTTCTCACCCTCCTTAAAGGGGCAGAGGCTTGTCCTGACAGAGTCGGGCTCTAGAGGCCACACCTGGAAAAGAAACAGGGTTCTATTAGTCCATTCAACCCAGCTGCCCTCTAAAAGTATGTGCCAGGCCCTCTGCCAAGCACTGGGATGCATTCATTCAACTAATATTTCATCAACACTTGCCCAGTCTTTTTGCTCTTTGTAAAGCCCTAGCATTGCATGCATTGATTCTTCCAGCAGACCCTATACCAGTATCTGGCAACACCTTCATTCAACAGATTTTTAATGAAGACCTACTCTGTATCTTAGCACCATGGTTGGCACTACAGACGTTGATAATGAAATCCAATCACTGTGTGTGAACCTACTATATGCCAGGTACTGTGCTAAGTGTTAACATACATTAATATATATAAATTTATCTGTCCTGTGTCATATATATTATATATAGTATGCATAATATATAGTATATTACACATATATTTTATATTATATAACAATATATAATATTATATATTGTCTTATATAATATAGACAGTATATATTTATATATTAAATATCATATATGATCATTATATTATATAATTATATATTATATATAATATAAATATATTCTATTATATATTTACATAATATATAATATAAATATATGAATATATAGATAAATATCCACATGTTTATATTCTATATTTCTAAACATATAATATATAAAATATGTAATATATACTATATATAACAAATATATGTATATTTTTTTAAGATTTTAAAAAGGATTTTATTTATTTATTGGACAGAGATCACAAGCAGGCAGAGAGAGAGGAAGGGAAGCAGGCTCCCCACTGAGCGCTGAGCCCGATGTGGGGCTTGATTCCAGGACCCCAGGATCATGACCCGAGCCGAAGGCAGAGGCTTCAACCCACTGAGCCACCCAGGCGCCCCTATGTATATTGTTTTAAGTAAACTCTACGCAGTGTTGGGCTCAAACTCATGACCCTGAGATCAAGAGTCACATGCTCTATGAACTGAACCCGCCAGGCACCCCATTTCTTTCAAAAAGCTTTTAAAACACATCTATTCTGTGCTTTGCCCTATGGTAAGCAGTAGAGATAGTATATTAATTTATTCAGCAAACTTTTTTTTAAAAGATATTATTTATTCATTTGACAGACAGAGATCACAAGTAGGCAGAGAGGCAGGCAGAGAGAGAGGAGGAAGCAGGCTCCCTGCCGAGCAGAGAGCCTGATGTGGGGCTTGATCCGAGGATCTTGGGATCATGACCTGAGCTGAAGGCAGAGGCTTTAACCCACTGAGCCACCCAGGCGCCCCAAAAATAGTATTCAGCAAACTTTTAATTAAGACCACCTACTATGTGGCAGGCATTGTGCTTGACAGTAAAGATGTTTATATCACGGCAAACATTTCATGAACATCTGTTATGTGTCTATCACAGTGCTAGTTAGTAGAGTTTCATTCATTCATTCATTCATTCATTCATTCCTTTAACAGACTTAATTAGCACCCATTACATGCCAGGCATTGCACAAGGCTCTGGGGGAGTTACTAAATTTGAATTAGGTATTACTTCCTTGCCTTCAGGAAATTACAAAGTCACAGTTTTAGTAAAGATAAAACATGTGTATAAATTAATAAACTGGTGACTCATTTATTGAGCATCTGTTGTGTGCAAGAAAAAAGGAGACAGGTGCCCAAATAAGAAAGGAAGTGATAAATGAACAAGAAAAGACAGAAGTGTAAGAAGTTTGGAAGGCAGGAGAGGCCAGACAGTTGAGGAAAAGCTTTGGGAAAGAGGTAATACCAGAGCTGGAAGGATATGGCTATATAGAAAAGAAATGAGGGTATTTCAGGCAGTGGAAATAACAGGCATTGATGTCAGAGATAAAATTGACGGGACCTGATCACCATTTAAATGTGCAATCAGAAGAGGAAAGATGGGTGTCTAGCTGGCTCAGTTGGTAGAACATGTGACTCTTGACCTCAAGGTTGTTAACTTTAAGCCCCACATTGGTTGTAGAGATTACTTAAAAATAAAATCTTAAAAAAAAGAAGGGGTTCCTGGGTGGCTCAGTGGGTTAAAGCCTCTGCCTTTGGCTCAGGTCATGATCTCAGGGTCCTGGGATCAAACCCCACATCTGGCTCTCTGCTCAGAGGGGAAACTGCTCCCTCCTCTCTATCTGCCTGCCTCTCTGCCTACTTGTGATTTCTGCCCACCAAATAAATAAATAAAATCTTAAAAAAAAAAAAAAAGAAGAGGAAAGAACCAACATATAGAAGCTTGGATACTTCCCTTTTTAACAGTTCTATGAGGCTGGTATTGTTATTCCCATTTTACAGATAAAAAAACAGGCTCAGAGAGGTGAAATGACTTGTACAAGGTCACATAGCTAGCAAATGGCAAGAGTCAGTATTCAAACTGTCTGAGTTCACAGCATATACTCTACTTTCCAGAGGAGTACAAAGGGGCAATTGGAAGAGTAGGGAAAGGTTTCAAGGAGGAGTTGACATTTGAATGGGACTATGAAGAATGAGTAGGAGTCCTGTGGACAGAGGATCAGGAAAAGCATTCAGAGCCTGCAACAGGCAGAAGACAGGACAGCAAATGTCAGGAAAGGGCTAGTCACTTTAGGGAGCAATAGTTCCCACCCCAAAGAGGAATACAGTGGATGGCAAGACAAAAAAGGTAAGGGCCACCCCCCTTCTCAATTCCTCAATCCCCTTGCCCTGGCAGCTAGCTAGACTCTTCTCTTACCTGAATACAAAGGCAGGGAAACAGGTCAGTGTGGTTCAAGGTAATGTTCCGTGGCCCAGTCTGTGGACAAGCAGAAGACGAGAAGTTGGAGAATATGAGGAGGAGGAAGACTGGAAGCCAAAGCTGAGGAAATCAGGCAGGCAGCAGTGACCCCACCAATGTTCCTTGCTTGGGGCATGGGTCGCTATATTCTCCTCAAGGGTCTCCTTTGATAATGCGCTTGCATCCTTAGCCTGGGCATCAGCCTAGAGTGGGAATGGACTTGGGGAAGGGGAGGCCTCACCAGGTTGCTATGCCACCATGGTTTTGTAGGGCCCTGGACCTGGTTCCAGTACAGGGAGAGGCCAAAGTGCTGCTCCTCAGAGACGTCCAGCACGAGGTGCACATCATCGCCATCGGCAGACACACTGAGCCAGGGCAGGGCTGTGGGCAAGGTAAAGAGAGAGAGACTTCCTTCATCTCTTCTGCATACCCACCCCTGGCCATAGCCCTCCAACTGATCCTTTAGTTTCCTTCATATCCCTGAGACTGGAAGGCCCCTGGACGGCAGAGCCTGTGTCCTCATCGCTGACCAGACTTTGTCCCTAGCAGCCAGCCCAGTATCCTGACCCAGCTCTTCTCCCTCTGCAGCCAGGAGGATCCTATAACCACTGTAAGATAAACCATCTTCCTCTGCTCAGAACCTTCTGATGACCCCTCCCTGGTTACTCTCAGAGTAAAAGGCAGAGTCCTTATGACGGCTTGCAAGACCTTACCCACTTTATCCTCGTTTCCTAGCACTCTTGCCCTTAATTGTTGTGGACACACTGCCCTCTTTGCTAATACTTAAACACACCAGACACACTCCTGCCTCAGGCCCTTTGCACTGACTGTTCCTTCTGCATATGGAACACTTTTCCCTCAGATACCCACAGGGCTCCTTCAGGTGTTTGCTCACCAGAGTGAAGCCATCCCTGACTTCTGCAAACTCCCAAATCCCTTCTCCTCTTTCCCCTTCCCCCAATTTTTTTCATAGCACTAATCACATTTTATTGCATAGTTCACATCTCCATGTGTTTATTGTGTCCTCCATCACCCCTATGCTGACCCTGACTCCCATCTAGAATATTAGCTCTGTAAGGCAAGGATTTTTGTCAGTTGTTTGTTGACTAATCTCAAGTGCCTAGGACTATTTCTTGGGCAGAGTAGTTACTCAATAAATATCTGCTGAAAAAGTGGAACAGTGTCTACTGAATGAATGAAGACATGAAATGCATGATGTGTATCTGTGTCCTCAAAGCTCCGGTGCTGAGTAGTCTCTAATGAATTACCAAAGAGGCAGGCCCAAACTTAAGGAACCGAAAAGGAAATAAAATTTTAAAAATTGAAGAGTTCAGGGCATTTGGGTGGCTCAGTTGGTTGGGGATCTGCCTTGGGCTGAGGTCATGATCCTAGGGTCCTGGGATCGAGTCCCAGGTCCGGCTTCCTGCTCAGCCTACTTCTCCCTCTGCCTGCTGTTCCCTCTGCTTGAGTTCTTTCTCTCTCCGACAAATAAATAAAATATTTTTAAAAAAGAAAAAAGAAAAAATTTAAGGGTTCAAAAATATCACTGCTTATATCTTGATCTGGGTGACAGTTATGCAAGTGTATACATATGTAAAAATTAACTGAACTGGACCTTAAAATTAGTGCACTTTACACACTTTTCTATATGTGTGTTATACCACAGTAAAAAAAAATACAATATGAAAAAATAAACAAAGTGAAAATAAAATTCAAACATTGCCTGGGAAAAATCATCAGAACCTTGACCTTCCTCGCCCTTATTTTATGGATTAATATTGTTTGTATTTTGGTATATGGTGGTAGTGGGGTGTACCAATATCTTGACAATGCTTTGGGCCTCTAGATGTCCTTGGTACTAATAAATAAATTTTTTATAAAGAGTGAGAGATTCACCTTCATATTCCCAATGCCTGGCACAGAGTAGGAGCTACTGCAGTTCATGTGTGATGAATGAATGAGCTACGAGCATCTGGATTGTGGCAAACCCAGACCTGAAGCCACCTCCAAGCATCCCTCATACTCCAGACCCTGCCCCTCCCTCCTTCCAGCCCTGCTGGCCATAGCCCGTACCCCAGCAGCTCTGGATGCTGTCCTGGACTTCAAGCCCCTTGCAGTCTGGGGAGAGATCACAGAAAAGCCTCCAGTGGGGCTGGGGGCCAAAGAAAAAAGGGGGGCAATCCAACCCATGGGAAGCACTGGGAAGGGCTCCTTGTCCCTTAAATACCATCCCATCTATCCAGTGCCCAAAACACCCTTCTCAGGCACTGGGAAGCTATATCACCTGGGGAGAGGAGACAAGAGGGATAGATGCTAGGGAAGATGGGAGCTCAGACCCCTGCCTGTGAGTGGATGGGACTAGGAAGGGAGTGAAAGCAGAATGGTAGTAGCCAGAGGGGAAGGAGACCAGGGGACAGGACTTGGGGCCCCTGAGGCTCTGGAGCCACTTACCAGGCAACTGCTGTGTGAGATTGAGTTCCTTCTGGTACCTGGGCTGAGTGTAGGACCAGAGTCGCACCTCAGCCCCCAGAGCAGCCTCGAAGCAGTCAAATACTACAGAGCCCTGTGAGGAGAGGGGTGGTGCAAGGCTGGTGGTATAGGGCTCGGAATACAGGCCAAGGGCTCTGAGCTCCTCTGGGGACCACTCCACTTGCCTCCTCCCCCAACCAATGACTCTATACTGTAGGGCCCGAAATTCTCCCATTAGTGTTTCCTTTAAAGGCCCCCAGTTCTAAAGCACACACTCTCAGTAAGGGTGTCAGCAGGGCAGGGATAAGGGCTCTAGCTATTTGAGTCCCTGCTCCCACTCCTGCTGTCCCCCATCCCATGGCCAAAGCTAAGGTGATCAGATACGCCAACACAAATGTGAGACACCCCTTCCCACACCCAGTGCCTCAGTGGTCCTCACAACTGCCCACTGAGGTAGGCCAGCAGATTCTCTCCCATTCTACAATTTTCCAGGCAAGAGGATATTGGCTGGGAGCTGCAGGCAGGAGGGGGAGTCAAAGGGTTTCAGTGATTTGGCCCAAGTGGAGCTACATCTTCCAAACACATGTGGCATCCTGAAGTGGGGAGAAGCCCCAACTCCCTGCACCATGGTCTACACACAGGGCAGACATGGTATAGAAAGTCCAGAGAAGTAGATCCAGAGCACAGACTTCCCCTCTCCAATCTCAGTTTCTCTCTGGAAAAATGAGGGTAATAATAATGCCTAGTTCATGTGTACTTCTGAGAATTACTGAAGAAAGGGAGAATTAGGGGCACCTGGGTGGCTCAGTGGGTTAAAGCCTCTGCCTTCAGCTCAGGTCATGATCTCAGGGTCCTGGGATCGAACCCCACATCGGGTTCTCTGCTCAGCAGGGAGCCTGCTTCCTCCTCTCTATCTGCCTGCCTCTCTGCCTACTTGTGATCTCTGCCTGTCAAATAAATAAATAAAATCTTAAGAAGAAATAAAGAAAGAAAGAAAGAAAGAAAGAAAGAAAGAAAGAAAGAAAGAAAGAAAGAAAGAAAATTAACTCTCTTGAGATCCTTCACTGCTGGGCATTACACGAGGTGTTTTACACATACTAACTCATCTTTTTCTCACAACAGCCACATGAGGTAGGACTATTCTTAGTCCCATTTTACAGACAGGAAAACAGAGGCATAAAGGACTGGAAGGTCTTGTGCACAGCCCTGCCAGAGTCAGCGCACAGAGATAACACACACACAAGAGTACTTCAGAGATGCCATATTGAAGATGGCTACTGCTAGGATTAGGATTTTGCATACCACAGACTGACCAGGCTGCACGAGGGCAGCAGGCACTTGCACCTCCAGCAGGACACAGCGGGCGGTAGGGTAGGCCTGGAAGGAGAGCACCACCTGGGCCTGGAGAAAGGCTGTGAGCAATGGGGTGGGGCACTGGTCAGGCTCCAGGGCCTCCGGCCAGGCCCTGGCTAGGGGCGGTTGGGCCAGCCAGGTTCCCCTTACCGTTCCTAGGCTTCTTGAGCTCCAGATCAGCGGCTCTTCCAGACCTGTCCTCATCTTTAGGTTCTTCCCAGTGCCCTGGAATCACCCAAGAACAAGGCCTAGGTCAGGCCCAGGCTCTGGGCTGGCTTTGGGCTTGGCTTCCCTCCTGAAGGCTGAGAAGCAGGGGCCAGGCCTGGGGCCAGGGTTGGGGTGACGGAGACAGGGAGACCAGGCTGACCCGGAGGTCCTTTGGCCGGTGTTCTCCAGGTGAACACTGAGGATGCACAGGACTGCTTGGCGGACTCCCCAAGCCTTGTGCCCATCCCAGACATGCTGACATGTGCACATACAGCTAGGGGATGAAATGCTCACCATACACAGCCAGATGGATGGCGACACGCACACAGAGGTCACAGTCAGTCTCCTGGTGGCACCTCAGCACCAGCTCTGTCTGCAGGCGTGTGGGCACCAGCACAGGGCCCGGGGCGGACACAATGCTCCCGGGCAGGCAGAGCACGTCACCATCTGTGCATCAAGGGTCAGGGGGAGCTAAAGCTGTTCATAATCCAGAGTTTAGTTGCATCTGACACCCCCAGAGGGCCAAGAAGCTTTGGGTTCTTCCTGGGCTAGGGGTGGGTGGTCAGGGCAGGGAATTGGAACATCTCCCCTCCCTTCTGCCAACCTGAGCAGTTCTTTTCTTTCTAAAAGTAGGGCTACTCACCCCAGAGATGGCAGGAAAGGCCCTAGAAAGGAGGGAAAGATGAATCAGAGTTTATGCCACCGAACCTAGCCATTTTTCCCCTGCCTGATAACCCTGGCCAACCTTCTGGGGCTCCCCATTCAAGCCCCTCCCTTGAGAAGACAAACCCAGCTCTTGCCCCCTCCCCGTTCTTCTCTTATCCCATCAGCACCAGACAAACCAGCCAGGGCAGTTCTGGTGACAGTGACAGGAGCCAGGCCAGGGCCTCCGATAGGCGGCAGACCGAATCCTGAGCTTGCCCCCAACCCTCCCATTACCCCAGACTTACCGGAGAGCAGCGGGCAGTGTCCTGCGGCCCCATAAGCTTCTCTAAAGAGAGGACCATGGGGCTTCGGCCCAGTGCCAAGGACAACAGGAACCAAGGCACAGGCATCTTCCATGTACCAGGAGGCACCAAGGCCCAAGGCCCTGTCCTGCCCCCCCAAGGGGGGGGGGGCAGACACAGTACCTCCGTTCCTAATCAGCCCCAAGCTTCTAGGCGCCAGAATCCCTCTTCAGCCTGGGGTCCCAGTGCTGTCTTGAGCACTCCCTCTCCGGGGAGCCCTGAATCCTGTCCCAGGCCAGCGGGGAGTGCTTTCCTTTCGGTTTGGCTCCCGGCAGGCTGCTGACTGTTCCCGCCCCGCCCTGTCCCTCCCACCAACACTAGGCCTGGGAGCCAGCAGCCTTGGACTGGGGTGGTTGCCTCCTCTCTTCTCCCTCTCTCGTCCTCCTCCTTCTCTGCTGACACCTGGCTGGGAGGGGCCCCTGAAGAGGGTGGTGGCATCATCGCTGAGTAAGGGAGCGTTACTCACCCTGGGAGTCCCTAAGAAAGAGGGCCTGGGCAATACACGGGCATCTCCACTTCCCATGTGAATCTGGGATTTTGCTGCCCCTTACGTCCCCTCATACAGGGCCCCCATTGTCCCTTCACACATCTGCCTTGAGACTCAGTGACCCTTTGTGGGGCAGGAGCTCTAAAGGGAGGGACAAAGGGCATCAGAAAGTGGGCTTTTCACCCCTTCCTGGCCTCTGCTCAAGGGTGGGAAGGAACTCAGGACTCAGAGGCAGGAAGACAGGGGCCCCATTTGTGCTGTTGCCATGTTGCATGATAGATGGAGCTTTCTGAACCTGTTCACAGTAAGGATTAAGATTTCCAGGTCCTGGGGCGCCTGGGTGGCTCAGTGGGTTAAGCCGCTGCCTTCGGCTCAGGTCATGATCTCAGGGTCCTGGGATCGAGTCCCGCATCGGGCTCTCTGCTCAGCAGGGAGCCTGCTTCCTTCTCTCTCTCTCTGCCTGCCTCTCAGTGTACTTGTAATTTCTCTCTGTCAAATAAATAAATAAAATCTTTAAAAAAAAAAAAAAGATTTCCAGGTCCTGGGGCACTTGGGTGGCTCAGTCATTAAGCATCTGGCTTCAGCTCAGGTCTGATCCAGGGTCCTGGAATCGGGCCCCACATCGGGCTCCCTGCTCAGCGGGAAGCCTGCTTCTCCCTCTCCCACTTCCCCTGCTTGCGTTCCCTCTCTCACTGTGTGTGTGTGTGTGTGTGTGTCTCTGTCAAATAAATAAAATTAAAACAAACAAAAAAAGATTTCCAGGTCCTCTTTTGGCTTTCAGAGGCTTTGCTTGTGAGAATGTGAAGGATATGGTTGTGGGTATGGTCATGGAAGATCTGGGCCCACAAATGATGCATAACAACCCCCAGGCAGGGCTGTGTTGACCCCTCCTCCAACTCAGTATCCTGGGCACCCTAGAGAAGCACACCATGTCTCTTAGCTTATCCATTATGTTTGCCTTTATTAATCTTCTTTTGATCTTGGTTTCTACTGTCCCACCTTTGCTCTGGACACCCAAGGCCAAAACCTCTTTCCCTGGGTCAGGCGCCCTCCCTTCCTCCCTCCATCCTCTGGACAGGGCTCCCTTCTGGGAAATCAGTATCCCTGCCTCAGAAAGGGTTTTTCTCCACTCCCCCCACCCCTTGCTCAGAATTGGCATGGCTCCTGCCTCCTCTACCTCTGTCCCACACCTCTCCAGCCTGGACTGGAGCATGTGCAGACTGCTCTTTCTGCAATTTTGAAGAAAAGAAGTGTGAGGAGTTCCCCACCCCCAACAGAACTGGGGTCACTGGAGCCCTCATTAAACAGCGACTCTCCCTGCTGGTTCCTAAAGGGTAAACACGAGGAAGAAGCCAGACGCTTAAGGAAGGGGCTGGGACAGAGAGGGAGGTGCTCTACTCCCAGGCCAGCAAACAGAGCAGTAAGAATTTTTGGCCAGTAGCCCTGAGGAAGCACCCCAAGGGTTCTAGGGTAGAAGGCTCATTCAGGGGTTCCAGCCAGTACCCCTATGCCTGTCTCTGCTCAGCCTCGGTGGGCAAAATTTGGCGGCCTCGAGTTCCAGCCGGTGGCACAGCTCCAGGCGACCCCGCAGGCACCGCCGATTCCCGAGGAGGCCTCCGCTGGCGGCTTCGGTGGAAGGCTGCGCGTCTAGAGCCCGCAGTAGGCGTGGCAGGTCGCGCAGGAGGCGGTAGCGTGGCAGGTCGCGCAGGGGCGGGGGAATGTCACCCTTGGCACAGAGGCGACTGAAGTAAGCAAGCAGCAGCAGCGGGCGCGGGGCGGCGCGGAGCAGGGCGCGCAGGGGTGCGGAGTGGGGATCCCGGCCTTGGGCTGGACTGGGGCCGGCACTGCTCCACAGAAGCAGCACGGTGCCCCGCTCCTGCGCGACGCGCGCCCGTGCAGCCCACAGCCACGGCAGCGGGCCCACGCGCGCCACGCGCGTCCCCTCCCACAGGTCCACGATCACGTCGCGCCCGCCGCCCAGCGATGCCCGCAGCAGTTCAGCTAGCGCTCCCACCAGGCGCCGCTGCGCCTCGGAGTCGGCCACGTGCAGGAGCAACACTGGCCGCGCTCGGCCAGGGCCTGCGGAGGGGGCGGGAGGGAGTAGCAGGTGAAAGGGTGGGCCGCTAACGGAGAGCCCAGCAACTTCCCCTCCCCTATTACACCCTGACTCTCCTTTTCCCTGCCTTGGGGCTAACTCATCGAGTGCCCCACCTGGTTCCTTATCTGCACTGGGGGTAAGTACTTAAGGCAACTTAACCTATAGGGTGTCATTGGGCTAATTAGATAAAAACACCCGGGAAGGGGTCAGGTCTAGGGCGCCAGGTTTGGCAGGTGCAGCGCAGGCTGGATTTCCGCCCCACCGGTCTCTTCCCAGAGACCACTAACAGTGAACCATCTGCACAGAGGGACCTTTGCTCTGCCTTAACCATTCCTGACCACTAGGGGGCCTGAGGCTCACCACTTTGGGTAGCAGAGAACTCCGCGCACCAAGAGGGCCATGGCTCTTCTGGAAGGGAGCCTAGGCAAGCGAAGGGTGGGGGGCAACTAGCTTAGGCTCTGTGCAGATCTGAATCCTCAGGTTACCCCAGAGTGAGCTTACCTGACAGTGGACGCCGGCGGCGGATGAAGACCAGAACAATGCCCAATAGGGTGGTGAGCGCCAGCAGTGCCAGTATCAAGAGCCCCAGGTGTCTATGAGAGACTGAGTAAAGCAGAGTGAGGTCAAGCCAGGCTCCTCAGTGCCCAACCTTCTCCCAACCCCACCCCTTCTCTCCCAAGAACTCACCATCTGGACACAAGAGGTGCTTCCAGGAAAACTGAACATCTGACCTCCACACCTGAGGGCAGAGAGCACCCCACCCCTGTGAGCCAGGGTAGCCCCTTCTCCCAGGGGAAGCTGAATAGGGCAAGAGAAGGGTATAGGGAATTTCTGCAGCACAGGGTTTGTGCCTCAGCCCACCGAGGCTGAGCAGAGACAGGCATAGGGTTACTGGCTGGAACCCCTGAATGAGCCTTCTACCCTAGAACCCTTGGGGTGCTTCCTCAGGACTACTGGCCAAAAATTCTGTGGTTGGGCAGGCAACAGGTCAAGAGTGGCAACCCAAAAAATAAACTTGAAGCTGGCCAGGGCATCCAGGAGGACCAGGAGGGCAGAGGCCCTGAATGAAATAATCAGGTGCCATGGAGCTCAAGCCCACTGTCACCATGCCTGAATGATTCTTCCCAGGAGAAGGCAGAAATCAGCTTTTTAAAATATGACTTCTCCAGTATTTAAATGGTAGCAACTCATTCCAATTTCAAATACCAGGCTGGCCAAACCAAACATTTTTGCAGACTGCATTTGCCCCATGAGCTCCCTGTAGAGTAGATGCTAGGGGAGTATGTACAGAGTGAGGGCAGGACTCCTTACCAGGACACAGCTCCCTGGCTTCAGGAAGGGAATGATGAGCTCTAGTGTCACTGGGTTTGAGCCCTGAGTCTGTGGGAACAAAGAGCAGAATGTCTCCATAGTGTCAAATCTGGCTCTGTCCAGTCTGAGTCTTTGCCCACACTCTTCTTCCTTTCTACCCCCCCACCCCCACAGATATCCTACCCAGGATTAAGGCCACTACTGACAAAAAAGAAGTCTCCTGGGATGCCTGGGTGGCTTATTTGGTTAAGTGTCTGCCTTTCGCTCAGGTCATGATCCCAAAGTCCTAGGATCGAGTCCCGCATCAGGCTCCTTGCTCAGAGGGGAGTCTGTTTCTCTCTCTGCCCGCTGCTCCCCCTGCTTGTGCTCTCTTTCTCTCTCTGACAAATTTTAGAAATCTTAAAAAAAAAAAAAGAAGAAGTCTTCCTCCTGCTTCATTCTCAAGCATCCCACTGATTATTCCCAGAGCGGAACTGTTGCGCAGATACACATTAATCAGGCAATCAGGCACTCATCAACAAACGTGCTCTGGGTGTCTACTTTGTGTCAAGCTCTGAGGAAAGAAGACACAGATGTTGTCTCTGTCCTCCAAAAGCTCATAAACCAAGGAACCTAACTATATAACCTGCCTCTCTTTGTCTCACACATCTGAAGGGATGGCTTGTCCACTGGAAAGAACCTAAGTTGTGAAGTGACCACAGCTAAAACCAGGCTTTACTATTGCCTTTGTGGTTCCTAGCTGTATGATCTTTGCATAGGGATAGGTTACCTCCCTCCCTGACCCTCAGTTTCTTCATTTGTACACGAGGACTAATAATCTTTCTTTTACTGGGTTATTGAGAGCATCCCATGGAAATATGCATGTTAACACCCCCTACAGTACATGGTGCTGGGTGAATTCCTTCAGTAGTAGTAGTTATTATTACACTGTGGACTCCTTAGGAGCACACACTGTGTTATATACTTTTCTTGGGCCCAGTACAGGGTAGGCACAGAGTAGGGATTCAAGAAATGCATGCTAAATTGGACAGAATTGATTGCCATCTGTATATAGGCAGAATACGGCTCCACCCTATGTTCTGGGTGTTGGTTAGGGAATTGACCAGCATCTCCATCCTTCTGGAACTCCCTCTATCTCCAACGCCCATACCACCCCTGTCCCAGACCCCATTCTTCAGCCAGCTGTCAGCACCCGCTGACACAGTGATGCTCAAATCATGGCTGAACTCAATGAAGGTGGTCTTTCCCCAGCTCACAGAAACAAATGAGTCCATGGATTTAGCTATCAATTTTAGGTTATCCCATGGGACTTGGTCTTAAATCTTAAGCATGGCTTGGTATTAAATTTTAAACATTTTCTTTTAAAGTGTAATGTTCCTCCAGGAAGCTCCCAGCTATCTTTCTTTTTTCTTTTAAGATTTTATTAATTATTTGACAGAGAGAGAGGGAACACAAGCAGAGGGGTGGGAGAGGGAGAAGCAGGATTCCCGCTGAGCAGGGAGCCTGATGTGGGGCTCGATCCCAGGACCCTGGTAATATGACCTGAGCCGAAGGCAGACACCCAACGACTGAGCCACCCAGGTGCCCCAAATTTTAAACATTTGTTACCACCTGTATGCTTGCGAGCCCTCATAGAATGCAAGACAAATAAGCAAGCTACAAGTGAGTGTTTAAGAATTGGAAGGAGCTACTCATGCTTAGTCAGATTGGTGCTATGGTTTGATGGACATATATGATTGTGGTTTTTATATCAGATACACAGAAGAGAGTCTTCTTGTCAGACTGTTCCTAGTTCACATAATAAAGTTAAATCTGTCAGTAGTTCACAGTATTCTGTGAAGAGTTCCTCAGCTTCTAGGGGCTCTGCCTCCTAAGATAGGGAACGTCTGCCAAGTGCCTTGTGGAGACAAACAGGGGTAGAGGACAGCTGGGTCCGAGAGAGGGCCTTGGTATAAAATGTGGCAGCAGACCGAGTGGTCAGAGGACAGCTGGATGTGGGAGCGCTGGTCTCTTGCCACTTTATCTGGGGTAAGCTCAGAAACTAAAAGGATTAGAAACTGCTCCATGAACCCTCCACTGACTGAAGAACCAGCTGAACAAAGACTGGTCAAGTAAATAAATAGCCAGATGATGTAAGTTAGAGATTTGTCTGCCTCCACTTGCTGTGCTCTGAGCAACAAGACGGTGGAGGTGGGGGGGAGAGGGTTGGAGCCCTGGCCGGGCCATACCTGGCTGATGCTGTACACAGGGGGCACCAAGCTGTCCTGCCCCAAGCTTGGGTGGCTCCAGGCAGCACTGAAGGTGGCGTGTATCCTGGAGGAGAAGTGAAGGACCAACTGCTGGCCCTGGGTATCCATGCTCACATTCCAGGATGGGGCTGCCAGGGTGGGAAAGGGTATCATGGGAGACATTCTGTTTGCAGGAGGCGATAGGATTTGGGTTGTGGTTGTCAGAGAAGTCAGAACAGGGCTTGAGCCTGGTTTGGTCCCAGTTGGGTAAGGGTTCAGTGGTGGAAGGGCGTCCCAGCCAGGGTCACTTATCAGCTCACCCGTCTGGTGGGGGCATTCAACATGGCTGCTATTTCCAAATGAGAACTGAGAAATCCAAGAATGGTAAGTCAGCAAGCTCCAGGCACCATCTATACCCCTCCCCATCCACTGCCCCCCACGCTTGTACCTTGAAGCAAAGCTGGGGATGCAGGTCTATTCCCTCCAAGACATACCACTGTGGTAGGAGAAGAGAGTTAGTCAGGGAGCAGGGCTCTGGGCCCCAGCCCTGCCTGCTCAAGTCCAGGGGCGGGGGGTGGCGGGCTCACCCCCTCTGACTCTCGAGCCGTGGCATTGGGGAGGTCTTCACAGAGGGTATTCCAGCCCCACTTCTGGCAGAGGGAGGCCTCCAGCTTCAGTGGGCAGCGGAGGGTCAGGGCCATGATCATCTGACTGTGCTGGCTGTAGTCGGTAAAGTGCACTGACTTCCAGAAGTCTGAGCCATCTGGGCATGCGGCAGGCAGGGGCAGAGAATGAGGCCCGCTGAGGCCTGGGCCCTGCTTTGGCCTCAGCCTCGCTTTGTATCCCCATCCCTGGGGGGACCGGGGGATGACTTTATGAAGATACCCAGCACATTTGCTGGCGTGTCTAGGTGATCCTATAAATAAACATGCCTTCTCCAGACCTTTTATGACCATTTCCACTTCGCTGTCTCATCTCCTGCCTGTGCCTCCATTCTGACCAGTTCTCTGCTGCTCCCCAATCTAAAAATCTGCAGATCTTTGCTTAGGTTCCTCTCAGAACCAGGGATGTTCCCCTCGCTACTCTCCTTTTGAAATACTGTCCCTTTTCTCAGCCCAGCTCAGGTGTCCCCTCCTGTAAGAGACCCTATGATCTGACAGACTTCATGGGCTTCTGGCCTATAGCCTAGCCCACCGTTCTAAAGGTGCCCTGGACTTTGGGCTGCTTTGCACTATCCATTTGCTGTGTTTCAGGGTCCTGTCTCTGATTTGGGGATGACAACATGCAGACAGCATTTCAGACATCACCAGCCACTTTCACATATAATATTGAATGTAAGTCTCATCCACAGTTGGAAAGGAAGGCTGGGCAAGTATCACTACTTTGCTGATGAAGAAATTAAGGTTCAGAGAATAAAAAGTGAGAAGGGACCTCAGGACTTCAGGCCCATCCTCTTAGGACACTACCTCTTGGGTTTCCTGCTTCTGAACCTCTCACAGTGCCTAGCACCATGTTTAATACTCTGATTTGTTGGGAGGTGAATGGTAGATACACTAACCCTTTCCCGCTACCAACTCCAGGGAAAGTGCCTGCATGCCTTCTGGGGTCTTCCTCCACAACATAGGTGTGAATTGTGTGTGTGTGTATGTGTGTGGTGTGTGTGTGTGTGTAAGACACTGAGGGCTATGAATGCACATATGCAGCACTCACAGGCGTCAGGCCAGTTCTGGAAGGGACATTTTTTGCGCCTCACGGTGTCCTCTTGCAGGTAGGATACCTGGGGGGGAAATCGAACAGTCAGGAAGGGTCATAGGAACGGCTTCTCCTCTATCACTCAGACATGGAACTCCTGGCTTGACCTTGCCCTGATGCCAGCTGCCCGAGCTGGGGCGGGGCATGGAGGAGAGGAATCAGTGAAGGGTATGGGCAAGGGTCGGTGGGGTATGACCAGAGTCTAGGAGCAAGGTCACACCCGGGGAGGCTGAGTCCTCTTCTCCCTGGAGAGGAGAACCTATGCTCCCCCCAGAAAAAGGGGAAGTTCACATTCCTCCACTTTTAACTTTCCTGACTTCCCAAAGAATGCCCTGCACAGACCCCTCCCTCTGGACCACCCAAATAGGGATTGTCCACCCCAGCAGCTGCTCCCTGCCCCACGTGTCCCTCTGTACCTCCCCTTTTGCCTCCTCCTGGTTGACAAGGTCCCCTGCATTTTCTGTCTAGTCCAAAGAAGTCTTAATGCTAGGCACCTCGGCTTTGTAAGGAGCAGAGAACTGCCAGGGCAGGTTCATGATGACAAGATTTTGAAGCCATATGGAACCTGCCAGTGGCCCCACATGCCCTCGTCATGATTGCTCAGAACACACAGTAAAAGTAACTGTGTGTTCCGTTACTGTGCGCTAAGGCCAGTCTAAACCTAGAAAAGCTGGGGTTAGTTGGACTGAGGTGGGAATCACCCCTCCGCCCCCCAAAATACCTCCTGTTCGGCAGGACGTTTCCGTCTCTGGCCCAGCACGTGGCTCACAGTCAAGCTGGCAACCATCTTCCCAAGCATCTCATCAACACTCAGTCTTTTTAAGACCTGGCTCACTAAAGATACACTTGACCAACTGTGCCTCTGGGAGGCCTATAAGTGGAGCCGGGGACAACCCAGACCTTTCCTCTGCTCACCTCTATGCACAGACAGGGCAGAAAGAATTCATAAGGCAGGTCTACAGTGTGGCCTCCAGACACAATTTTCTGTTGACAAAGCAGCAAAAGGAGAGAAGAAATGCCTGAGAAAGAGTTTAGGCACCCTGGACAAGGGCAGTAAAAAGTGGAAACCTTGGCCAACACACCCTGTTTTTCCTCTTATCTGAGACTTACTTCTTCCACTGCGAAATTTCCTTTTGGGGTGGTGAGTTGTCCCTGCTCTATAGTCTATTTGATCTAGGTGTCTCAATATATGAGGTGGGAACAGGGAGGAAATAAGGAGAGGATTAAACATTTTTGGAGCCTCTGCTGTATGCCAGGGAGGGTGCTAGGTGCTAGAAGCATTAACTCAATGAACTGAACACTAGCATCACAGTGATCTTCATTTGAGAAATGAAGAGAGCTGAGGCCCTCAGAGGTACAGCTTCAGTCCCACAAATGGTACCAACCGCATACCAGGGCATCGACAGCAACTGGAGGTTGAAGGGGGATATGAGGCCCGGCCTGAGGAAATGGGGAACATCTCATTCTCTGAGGGGCAGCAGCAAAAGGAGGGAGATGGAAGGGTACCAAGAAAGATGTAACCACTTCTTGGAGGGAACTGAAAAGCCTTCATAATGCAACCTGAATCTCGCTGAGAGTCTTCTTACTGGGGGTATATGCTGTATTCATTTCTCTGCTGGGCATTCATGGTTGCTCCAAGTCTCTATTTGTCCTTTGCCTTCCTCTCCTCCCAGCTGACAGGGACCCCTGCACTTTCTGTCTAATCCAAAGAAGGCTTAAATGCTAGGTACTTCAGACTTGTAGGGAGGTCCTAGACAATGACTATCCCTCTCCGGGCCTCAGTCTCCCCATGTATACAATGGGGCGATCTTTTTTGCTCCAGAACTATGTGATCTGGCTTTTTGAAGGGAGACAATATTCCATACCTGCGTGTCAAAGGGACTGCTCAGCTCCTCACATTCTAGTACCCACTGGTGACAAAGACGCACGCTGACCTCTGGTCCTGGAGGAATGGTCACTTGAATAGTCCGTGCCTCAGGCAGCAAATCAAAGGAGAACTCAGGCCCTGGGGAGAAGGGGGACCCCTTGTCTCTTGGCTTGGGCACATGCACCAATACTTGGCTGTACCCATCTCTGGTCACACCCCACGCTTACCTTCATGCCTTTGTGAGCTGGGTCTGGGGAGAACTTCCAATGCCTTCGGATCTGAAGGTTGGGCTCTTTTAGTGTGCAACCCCTTGTGAGAGATGTCTGGGGAGGGGACAGCGATGTGATGACCCTTCCCAGACAGGCAACAGCCACTCAGCAGCTTCCTCTGTAGGCAGAGAACATGGTTGGCCTTGGGCCAGGAATCAGGCTTTTGTTGCTGCTTCTGGAACCTGGGGCCCCACAGGCAAGTCATTCAATCTTTAGGCCTTGGTTTCCCTAAGTGTGTAATGGACAAAACAGTCCACTTCATCACCACGCTTTCTATCTTTCGTTCACCACGTGACTAGAGTACAAAGGAGAGGAACAAAGGCTAGGAACAAAAGCGCTGTGGGGCGTAGGGCAGAGCTGGAAAAGGCAGGGGGAGTACCTGAGCAGATGCTGGCATCTTGTGTCTCCTACAGAACTGGAACTTACATGACTTTTTGTATTTCTGCACCAGGAGGTGGAACCAGCCCCCCTGGAGGCCTGTGCAGGAAAGGACATATTTACTATCCAGCCCTTCACTGCCCCTCTGTTGCCTGGAAATGTGGCCTGATTTTAGATAGTAAGTCATTTCAAATCATGGAGGGTAATTGTATCAAGCTTTTTTAGTCCTGAAAGTTATGATATAGTCAAAAAGGATTAATTTCTTAAGTAGATAAAAAGTCATATATACATATATATGTATATATATATATATGTGTGCAAAAATATCCATTGTAGCATTATTTAAAACAGTGAAAAATTAGAAACTGAATTCTTAAGTGGTGTTTGGGCATTTAGTAAGTGCTGGGCACTGAACTAGGCAATGAAAATACAGAGAATAAGAAAGATATTACTTTGCAAATAGAAGGTAATACTAGTAAACTCGCAGAACTAGAACAATTTAATCTCAAGCATTGGTACCAGTGGAAAGGAGAAACACCTTCACAAAATGATACAACTGAGCCTTAAACATCAGTTGTGGTATGCTATTTTAGGATGACCTATCTCTATTGAGGTTGACAATAGGAGAGACATGATTAGTCCCACCTTCCTCAGCCTGGGCACCCCCAAACACCCTAATTCACATCTCCACTGAGAACAGCCCAAAGGGCTCTTTCTCATACCTGGAGGATCTGACACCAGATGCAGGCACAAATAGCGGCAGAGCCAGAGCTGAGCACACTCAGGCCTTGGGGACACAGCAAGGGCCAGCTGGGTATGGCAAGGAATATGGGCAGACCTTCCTGGTAAAGATAAAAAGTAAATCACACGGTAGGGTCCCAAGCAGCCCCTCCTGCCTCAGACAAGGTGGACTGGAGGTTGAGATGTGCAGCTTTGGGCAATTTATGGACTTCTCTCTAAGCCTCAGCTTCCTCGTTCATAAAGTAGGACTGTTGTCAAGATCAGGTGAGATAACGTGTGGGAAAATGATCCATAAACCAGATACTATTAGATATGAAAGATCGTTGTTGTGGCACTGACAGGAGGGAGGGAATAGTTAAGGTGAGTGCCTAGAGGTTATCCTGCGTCTCTCCTTTAATCCTCCCAGAGCTCAGGGGCAGCGGCTTTCATCCTACAATCATTTCTACCACCCTTCTCTAGCCCTCAGAAACTGCCCCTCAGAAACAGGGAGTCAGAGGGGCTAAAGGCACTGCCTGTGGCCACATGTGAAGTATGTGGTGGAATTGCAATGCAAATCCAGGCTTGCCTTGATTCTAAATCCTGTGTTTTCTCCTTGATACACTAACTTCCCAAGTTGGGAGACAAAAATTTGAATGGAAAGCTCCCTAGGGATCTGGAACAAAAGGGACACAGAAGAGAAGCAGGGCAGGGAATGAGACTCACCAGTGGGAGTGTCTTCCTGAAGACAAGTGCCCAGCAGGGGCAAGAAAGAAGAGAAGAATTATTAGTAGGGATTCCTATGGTGGGCCAGGGGAGCATTCTCCCTGGGGTCTTTGACTCAAATCACCTAATTCCAAGGCCCATATCCCAATAGCCCATCCATTCTGGCTCTTTTCTTCCCAGCTCAATCCTGCCCAGGTCCTCAGCACTCCAAAACCTTGGCTACCCCTGCAAGACATATAGAGGACACACTGGGGCTGCAAGCAAGGCCTAGGGACTTGGGAGACATGAGAGGACAGGCAGAAAAGTGAGGAACTTTACCAGCCTGTGGCAGGGAGAAGTCCCTACTGGGCAGCCGCAGCATTACCTTACCATGTGGGAGGCCAGCAGACAGCGGCGGGGCAGGTAGGGGCAGCCAATCCTGGCGGAGGCAGAGAGCCCAATGAACAGCAGGAGGAGAAGCAGGAGTGGAGCTGCCAATCTGGGGCTCCCCATGGGCTTCCGTGGGGTCAGAGCACCCAGACCATGGCTGCACAGTCTGAAGGTGGGCAGCAGGCCCTTGCTGTGCAGCCCCAGGGAGTGCAGGGAGCCAGAGTCTTCGCCCCTGCCAGCCCCTGCCCCGCCCTGCCCCAAAGCTCCTCCTGGATCCTAGATCCTAACCAGCCAGCCAGACCACATTCCGTCTCCTAGCGGAGGGACAGAAGGACAGTTGCTGCAACCCCCCTGCACCCCCCCCCCGCCCCCAGAAAACCCTACTGCTCCCCTGGAGGGCAAGGGGCTCCTGCTCTGGCAGAGAAATAACAGGAAAGAGGCCAGCGCAGGGTTAAGGGGATGGAGGGCTGTCCCCACTTCTTAACCCCTCCTACTCCTGCAACACCCTGCAGATTTGACTCACCCACTAATGCTCTTGGACTTGGAGCTGACTTGGAGATGTGCTTTATCTCCTCACTTAGAGAATTAACAACTATTAAGCACTATTCTGCAATAGGGTCTGGAGACAGAGGTGACTGAGGCACCATTTAGAGTTGAACAGAACAACAGTCACTGTAGGATGCACGTGAACCTCACATGCCCCCATATACATACTACTCCCCACCTAGCTGACCCTCAACACTATATAGCCCAGCTTTCTCTCCCCAGCCAGCTCTTCTGGACAAAGGGCTCCATGCCAAAGGGGTCTCCAGTTTCAAGGATCCTCTAATCAGTACAGTCTGCTCAGGAAGCCCCAGAGCGCATAGCTGAGCCCTGGAGCCGAAGGAGCAGGCCCCACGCACTGACCTGGTTTCCTGTGGTTTCCGATGCTGACGAGGCTCCAGGCTTTGTGGGGACCCTGCCCATCATCCCACAGCTTCCTCCTGCTCATGGAGCATTTGAGCTGCTTCAGTCCTTAACTTGGTGACACACATAGAAAGCAAGTTTGGGGCACACCGAAGGGATCAAGTCATCTTGATATTGTTATTGTCCCTCTGCACCTTTCAGCAGCCTGATCCTAGCCTCCTTGCAGCCAATTCAAGGTCCACTGTCTGAAGACCCATCCGACCCATAATCCTAAAAATACGCTCAAGCTTTTGAGTTTTGCCTATACTTTACGTTCTCCAATGCCTAGCCATTGATTTTAAGAAATAGGTGGTTTTGTAATTGAATAACTAAATAATGATACATTTCATTTAAGCAGCAGTTTACCTGCTTCACATTTTACAAGCACTTCTGTATTTGATCTACCTAATCATCTCATGAGACAGGTAAGTGCGAATTATTTTCATTTCGTAAAGAGAGAAATAGGGAAAGAGAAAGAAGAGTGATTCCATCAAAGGACTCTAGACCAGGGAGCTCCAATTTGCCACTTCTCATAATTCATTCCTCTTTCTACCAGCCTATGGTTTCTCTTCCCACTGCCTCATCTCCTTCTACTCTTGGAGACCCAAAAGGGTTTGCCTGGCACAGTCCTGGGTTTTGGCCTAGGAACCCATCACTGCGAAAACAGATCAGTAAGATACGAAGGAAGCCAAGGGTGGGCTGGCCATATTAAAGATAGGTTAGGGAGTTCTTCCCCCCAATTTTTACCTAGCTTACAGTGGTTTAGATCTATATAAATAATGCATTTTCCAATGCTGAGGGCATGAAGTGAGAAGCTTGGTTCCATTCTAAAATACTTCTATTTTTTCTTTTCTTTTCTTTTTTTTAAAGATTTCATCCTTCTATTTGAGAGAGAGAGAGAGAGAGGGAGAGAGGGGAGAGAGCACAAGCAGGGGTGAAGGGGCAGAGGGAGAGGGACCAGGCTCCACACTGAGCAGGGAGCCAGCATGGGGCTCAATCCCAGGACCCTGGGATCATGACCCAAGCCAAAGGCAGATGCTTAACCAACTGAGCCACCCAGGCATCCCTAGAATACTTCTATTTCTTGACCTCTTATATTTTCTGATCTATCATAGTGAAAATATTTCCTTAATTGCTCCCTGACCCTGAGGCTAAGATATGGTAGGAGAAGCAGAAAAGAAGTAAAAGGACCCACATTCACACATACAAAAGAAAAAAAATAGAAAGGGAAGAAAATGACAGCATAGAAAAAGAAAAAGAATTAAGGTGGGGAAGAAAGGGGGAAAGAACAGAGAAAAGAAGGTTGTGTTTTATTTATTGTCTTGCTGGTTTGCCTATTGATTGTGGAGCCTAAAAAAAGATTTAGGGTAGGGAGCACTGCAGGCAAACTCAAACACATCTAGTAAAGAGGAGGGAATCAGTTCAAGATTTGCTAAATTCTTACTATCAGACTCGAGGCCATATGATTTGCCTACATTATCTCATTTTATTAGTACTACAACCCTTGAAGTCTTTTAAAACCATTTTACAGACTTGAACACACTAGGAAGATTAAGTAACTTGTCCAAGCACAAAAATGGAGATCTGGGTCTCACCACCATGTCTTTCTGCCAGAATATACTGCTTGGGAAGATCTGTGAGAAGTTAAGGTGTTTATGGGCTCTGGGATCCACAGAATTACTAGATTTAGCAGTGCAATGTAGTTGGTAGGGTTAACAGTATGAAGGAAGAATTTGGAATAGTTGGAAAGAACAAAGGGAAAGTAGGTCTTATGACAGTGAGTTAGTGGTTCAGACTTCCAGACTAGTAGGGATTGTTTGGCAAGAGTCAACAGGGGAGGAGTAACTGTGGCTGGAATTCAAGGTAGCCAACTGGAGTAAAAGCCAACTGCAGCACAGAGGCCCTGTCTTCTTAGAAGACGGCTGAAGCCTGTCTTACCTGTGGTTTGTGTCTAAATGAGCTAACCCAGACTTCATGCTCTAATAACCTTTACTTGGGGACTAACCCAGGAGCCAGGAAATTGTGGCAGGCCCCTGCACATGCTCAGATAGAGAGCACACGGTGGGGGCCTTGGACAGCTGTTTTTCTTGAGCCTTCCCCCTTACATGGACTCTGGTCAGACCACGCACCAGCATCTCCAGGCTCTTTCTATAATGGCTGATTCTGAAAGTCTCTTGGGGCAACGGCGCCTACTGTTAGGGCACCTTAGGCAGGAAGGGCCAACGCGTTAGACCAGTGTAAACCAAGAATGGATGGGTGTTCCTTCCTTACTTCTGCTCTTCCAGAAGGGATCAACCTCCAGAATTCCAAGGCAAGAGATTATGCTTAAGAGATAGGGACTCCCGGGGTGCCTGGGTGGCTCAGTGGGTTAAAGCCTCTGCCTTCGGCTCAGGTCATGATCCTAGGGTCCTGGGATCGAGCCCCACATCAGACTCTCTGCTCAGTGGGGAGACTGCTTCCCCCTCTCTCTCTCTGCCTGCCTCTCTACCTACCTGTGACCTCTGTCAAATAAATAAAATCTTAAAAAAAAAAAAAATCAGAGATCTTGCTCAAGGCAAAAGGCAGAATTCCAACCTAAGTCAGTCTAGGATAAGAAGCTATATTCATTCCACTATGCCACACTGCCTTTCTCATAGACTAGATGCTCTTAAGGGTCCCTCCAATGCCTATATTCTAGATCTGCAAACATGAGGAAATAGCCATTTCTCCCATTTATATAGTGTTACATAATTCACAAAGCACCTTCGTAATTCTTCGCCTTATTTGATCTTCAAAACAGTCCTGTGAAATAGGCAGGGTTGATTTTACCCATATGATTAGGTGTGCTGGTACTCGAACCCATCTTCTACCATCCAAATACAGTGCTCTTCCCACTAAATCAAGATTTCGTTCAAAGGAGATCTTGTTTGCTACAACCATGAGGCAGGAGAAAAATGATTTGAAAAGCAGAACCCCAATAACCCAAAAAGTAGAAAATGAAAATAAACCAAATGGCTTTCTTTTTCATTGACAGTAATTTCCATAATGGGTCTTTTTTTTTTTTTAAGATTTTATTTATTTATTTGACAGACAGAGATCACAAGTAGGCAGAGAAGCAGGCAGAGAGAGAGGAGGAAGCAGGCAGGCTCCCTGCTGAACTGAGAGCCCGATGGGGGGCTCAATCCCAGGACCCTGGGAACCGAAGGCAGAGGCTTTAACCCACTGAGCCACCCAGGTGCCCCCCATAATGGGTCTTTAAAAGCACTCTAAGTCTGTGAAGTATCATTCCAATTATCAAAGAAAAGTTTAACTTAAAATTTTTAAAATTTGCATCCCAATTCTTTAAAAATTAGCAATCTGTGCCTGGTGCACATAATTCCATTACTCACACATTTCCATCTCCTTTCCTTTGCTCTTCAAATTCTATGCCTGCCTCAGTCTAATTCTTTCCTCTGTGCAATATATACTGTCTTCAGTCTACAGTAGCACAAGTTATTTCATTCAGTAGAGCACACACTATATTTAAGTACTGAGCAAGGGGTGAGGAAAAGACATATAGACAAGTAATTCTGTCCATAAGAGGTAAAATAAAAATGCCACACAGATTCAAAGAAAGAACTTTTTTTTTTTTAATATTTTATTTATTTATTTGACAGAGATCATAAGTAGGCAGAGAGAGAGGAAGGGAAGCATGCTCCCTGCTTCAAAGAGAGCCTGATGCAGGGCTCGGTCCCAGGACCCCGGGATCATGACCTGAGCAGAAGGCAGAGGCTTTAACCCACTGAGCCACCCAGGCGCCCCCAAAGAAAGAACTCTTATTCTTTGAAGCAACCAGAAGGCTCCTGAATTACCATATAAACTGAATCCTGAACGATAAGTAATAAAGGCATATAAAGGTCTAAAAGGGGAATTTTTCAACAAACTGGGAAAATATGAAAGCGATATGGGGATTCATGATGTTCTACTGATGAGTCCGAGAGTATTGGGAGATAATGTAAGACTGGTGTACTGAAGTCACACCTAAAAAACACCTGAGAGAAAGGTATTTTGGCAGTTCAAAAAACAATAGCATATAGTAATTGACTTGTGCTATTTGTATCTCAATTCTATTTGTATCCCACAGATCTAGAACTGTGCTTTTGGTATACTCAATTGCAAACAGGGATACAGGAAGAGGTATGGGTAGGAGGTAGAAGACAAGGAGTTAAGTTTGGGACACATGGAGCTTGAGAGGATAGTCAGGACACGTGGAGGAAGAGTTTTGGCAGTGTTAAATACGAACAGCATCTAAGAATGACTGAGTATATACTTAATGTTTATAGAATAAAAGGACTAAAAAAAAAAAATGACTAGAACTCTGGAGAGGGCAGAGGTCTACAAATAGAGATCTGGACAGCTTCCAGAGTCAATAAAGTCAAGCGGACAAGACCAAAGGGACATGCATCTTTCCTGCAGTACATATTTACTATGTCAGACTTTTAGGTATGAAAAAGGCCTTCAGTTCACAGACTTCTTTCCCACTTCCATTTTTAATTCATCTGCTCCACACTATTAGATACTGAGTTTATAAGTTGTTTCACATGTATACCATCTTTCACCCAGACTACAGGCAGGGATACCTTAAAATTATTTGGATACCGTATTATTAGACACATAAAGGACAATGTGTTAACCCTGAATGATAAACATGAATATCCTACCAAAAGAAGAGGCCATAACCCAAGCAGGATAAGTGAAAATGGGCCATTTTACAGGTGGAGAGATTAAATGTTTGGCCAATGGTAGTTTCTGTCAATCAGATGCAGGGCTCCCACTATGACTTAAGTTTCCCTGCTTGCCAGTTCACTTTTCTACTGCTACTTCCAGTTTTCGTGGGAAACTTCTAGCTACCTCCTGTGTCTACAGCCACTCAAGCAACATACCTGTCACAGTTTATCAAATTCCAACACAAGGCAGAGGGTGGACAAGACAGTTTTAACTTTATTGAAGCTCTTTTTAATTAAAATCCTTTGTAGTAGAGACCACAGCCTGCAGGGGGAGCCTCCCAAATGTTTCCTGCCCCACCACCTACAGACTGAAGTAGAATTTGATTTATTCCCTATCTCTTTCAGTCTTGATGGCTAAGGGGTAATGGATGCAAGCAGAAAGAATGACCAAGAGGAGGCAAGGATGAGGCTTTGTCTTGAAAAACCCTGAAGGGCCTCAACTTCAACCAGTTGAAGTCGGCTTTATAGTTGTTGATCATCCAGTTCCAGCCAACCAGGAATAAATTAAATATAGTTTTGTCACCTCAGCTATAGCAACAGGAGGGGCTTTCCAGAATGTGGGTCTAGTTTGCACCAGCTGCCAAAATCACCAACAATTTCAGAACAGCTCCTCTACCTTCTCACTTGGCTCAATGGGAGGCCCAGGCTTCACCCCACAGGAACAGGCAGGCTTCATTTACGCTTCTTCTCCTGTGTGCTGGTGAACCAAGAGTCTAGGAGCTTCTTGCTGTAGTACAACTGCCAGGCATGTACTTGAACCGCCAGCACCAACACCAGATACATGACAGAGACAGCAGAAAAGCCAAAGAGAAAGCGGTAAGCTTTTCCATGGCGGTAGAGTTGCTGTGCAGCAGGGAACATCTCCATGCTGCCATAAATGAGAGGAGCTATGGAAAAGAGCCCCATGCTGATCATGGAGAGCACCAGGTAGCTAATGTTGTTGCGAGGGAAGGAGAGGAGGCCCAAAAGAGAGGGCACAATGCTCAGCAAATAGGGGTATTCCCACTGATAAGGCATGGCCACCTGATCATGTGACAATAGCCTAAGGTGTCCCACACTCATCTTGGCAACCAGCAGCAGCCATATGACCAGATGCACGTAGATCAGCTTCTTGATTTCATACTTGAGGGTCACACTGTGGGGCAGAGCAGAGGAAGAAGTACCTTTCATTCAAATTTTCTGACCAACTATATGCCAAGCAATTATACTGGACACTGGGATACAAACGTGAGTAAGATATAGTCCCTGCCTGGATTCTTGGGGACAAGGAACAAAAATAAAAAATAAAGGGTGTCTGAGTGACTCAGTCAGTTAAACATCTGACTCTTGATTTCAGCTCAGGTCTTGATCTCAGGGTTGTGAGCTTAAGCCCCACGCTGGGCTCCATGCTAGGTGTGGTGTCTACTTTAAAAAAGAAAAAGAAAAAATAATTGGAAAATGAACTGGAAGAACTCTAGTAAATATATGTTGCCAGATATATGAGATCACAGGAAGGAGTAATCAATTCAGCTTAGGATGGGATGTCTGAGGTTATCTAGAGGACAGTGATATTTGAGATAGGCTCTGAAGGGTGGCTGCAGCAGGGATTCCCATCAGAGGTAATAGCATGCAGTCAAAAAGACATAAGCACTGTGTTCCAGGAAAGCAGATAGTGTGGCAGGAATATTTTGCAGTAGGAAGGGGAAGAGCAGTATATGAAGCTGCAAGGCGTGAGTCAGATTATAGGCAAAAGAGTAACTCAGAGCTGTGTTTAGAGTTGACTTTGATTGCACCATAAGAATATAGCCTAGAGAAAGGAGATACTGGCAGCAAGGAAATAAACTCAGGCTGCCCGTATTTCCCCAACTAAAATAGATGTTACAGCCAAAGCAAGCACATATATTTCTCTTATTATTCTAATTCTCTCAGGTCCTCAATGTATTCTCCTCACCCCTGAGGGCAGTTTCTGCTCTGGACAGTTATCAAAACATTTGCTTGGACTGTCAAATCCTCTTAGTCTGGGGTCTAAGGATAAGAATGAGAAGAAGGTCCAAAGAGCTTGTCTTTCTTCAAAACTCTGGAAACATGTGGAAAACATTCTGGGAGAGTTTGATGGGTTTAGGAAAAGAAAATCTTTTTTTCCAAAAATTTTATTTTAAAAATATTCATTATAGAAAACGTGGAAAGGTAAGGGGGAAAAAGTCAGTCACCTGTAGACTTCATGATCCATGAAGGCAGGGACCAGCTTTTGTCTTTTTTAAAGAAACTTTTTTTTTTTTTTTTTTTTTAAGGTGTAACATGCATACAAAGACCAGGTCTGTTTTGCTTACTATTATATCCTCAGTGCCTAGCACAATGCCGGATGGGTAGAAACTCAATAAATACTTGTCGGACGAATAAACGAAGGTGGAAATAACCCTTACAAGGAAGTGTTCCTAAAATTCCCCGTAGGCGAGGAAAGGATGGGCTTTATCGTCCACATTCTCCAAAATGACCCGAAATACAAAGCTACCATGTATTGGGCAGGCTCTTTACACGAATTACTACCTCACTAATTCTTCACCAAAACCTAAATAATGGATTGTTTTTTCCCTTCACAGATGAGGAAAGTGAGTTTTAATTAAAAACTGGGTTTCCGAGGTCATAGCGAGGCCAGCATCGCTCCGGTCTCTGGAGCCTAGAAGGCAGGGACTGGACCCTTCCAGGAACAGGGCGGATCACCGGGTGGCGAAGGGGCTTCCCAAAATTGGGGACAGGCCCTGGGCCGTCACGGGAGGAGATGCGTGAGGGCCGGCTGGGGTGGGTAAGCCCCTGAGGACCGGCCGGTGCCGCTTTCCAGGCCCTCCGGGCTCTGGCTGGGGAGAAGGCCTCCGTGCTCCTCGCCTCACTTCATACCTCATCTGGTAGTGCATGGCGACGCGTTCCCGGTGCTGAAAGTCGCTGCCGTCGGTACCGGCCGCTCGCGGGCCTGCCCGAGATGCCATTATCCCTGCCCAGAACCCCAGATCCCCGCACGCCGACCCACCACCAGGACTACCGGGCCAGCTGCCCGCACACCCGGTTAGCGCCGCCTCAGCTTGCTACACTAACAGTCGCGCGGTTCTGAGGGCAACTTCCGGCCTCTCTGTCTCCGGAGGACCGACTCTGTGGTTACGCCCTCGCGCACGCGCACGCTCTCGCGGCCCCGCCGCGGCCTTCCTTTTCCCGCTTGACTGCCCAAGGAATTAGTCCTCGTGGATGGCATCTTTTTGCCTTGTGCCTGGACCGTATCTCTTAGAGTGTTGAGTACTTTTACCTTCTTTAACTTTAAGAGTTTAAGACACCGCTGTCCCCACTTCACAGATGGGGAAGTGATACTTAAAAAGGGTTCTGTAACTCCCAATAGGACACCTGATTGACACAGTCTCAAAATATCTCCCCATGGATTACTTACTTAATCATTGCAAAAGAGAAAATAGTATCTTTACAGTGAAGAAACCTGGGGAACACCCCCTTAACGAAGTAATCAAAGTTAACTTAACAAAGTTAATGAGACAAACTGACATCTCCCGTCTTCTGTTACACTGAGGACACAGCATCACTTCTGTGATATTTCTGCCAAAAACATTCAACCTGAATCTAATCATGAAGCAATGATAGATAAATTGAAGGACATTCTATAAGATAACTAGACTATATTTTTTAATATGTCAAGGCTATGGGGGTGCTGGGTGGCTCAGTTAGCAGAGTGTCTTGACTGTTCTTAGCCACTAAGATCTTGGTCTCAGGGTAGATAGTTCAAGCCCTGTGGTGCCTCCAGGCTTGGTGTAGAGCCTATTTAAAAAATAAAAATGTCAAAGCTATGAAAGAAAAAAAAAGTTATGGGGAACCTGGGTGGCTCAGTTAAGCATCTGCCTTTGGCTTGGTTATGATCCCGGAGTACAGGGATTGAGTCCTACTTAGCCGGGAGTCTGCTTCTCCCTCTCCCGCCCCTCCCCGAACTTATGCGCAGGCTCTCACTCTCTCTCAAATAAATAAATAAAATCTTTTTTAAAAAGAAAAGAAAGTTGCATTTTTTTTTTCAGACTGAGATCACAAGTAGGCAGAGAGGCAGGCAGAGAGAGAGGAGGAAGCAGGCTCCCCGCTGAGCAGAGAACCTGATGTGGGGCTTGATCCCAGGATCCTGAGACCATGACCTGAGCTGAAGGCAGAGGCTTTAACCCACTGAGCCACCCAGGTGCCCCAAAAGTTATATTTCTTAAATAATAAGACTTGAAAGTCGAAATGACCATTTGATCCAAGAGCTGCAGAATGAATGTTGTGTTAGTAGGCATGAAAACAACCTTATTCTCATTATACATCTCCAAGAGAGCTCTTGGGTGACCAGGTACATTGTCAATGAGCAGTAACATTTTGAAAGGAATCTTTTTTTTTTTTTTTTTTTTAAAGCGGTACTTCTCAACAGTGGGCTTAAAATATTCAGTAAACCACATTATAAACAGACATGCTGTCATCCAAGATTTACTGTTCCATGTATAGAGCATAGTCAGAGTAGATTTAGTATAACTTTTAAGGGCCCTGGGACTTTCGGAATGGCAAAAAAGCACTGGCTTCAACTGCAAGTCACCAGCTGCACTCATCTCTAACAAGAGAGTCAGTCTGTCCTGTGAAGCTTTGAAGTCAGGCATTGACTTCTCTCTAGATCTGAAAGTCCTAGATGGTATCTTCTTCCAGTAGAAGACTGTTAAATCTACACTGAAAATCTGTTGTTTAGTGTAGCCACCTTCATTAATGATCTTAGCTAGATCTGGGTAACTTGCTGCAGCTTCTACTTGCTGCTTTATCTTGCACTTTGATGTTATAGATTCTTTAAGCCTCACAAACCACGTCTGCCAGCTTCACACTTCTCTTACGCAGCTTTCGCACCTCACTCAGCCTTCACAGAACTGAAAAGAGTTAGGGCCTTGCTCTCAATTAGTTTTTGGCTTAAGGGAATGTTGTGGCTGGTCTGATCTTTTATCCAGACTACTAGAACTTTCCCTTTATCAGCAATAAGACTGTTTCACTTTCTTACCATTTGTGTATTCACTGAGGTAGCACTCTTACTTTCCTTTGCACCTTTTTCTTTGCACCCCAAATTTGGCTGTTTGGTGCAAGAGGCCTAGCTTTCGGCCTGTCTCAACTTTCAACACACCTTCCTCACTAAGCTGAACAATTTTTAGCTTTTGATTTAAAGTGGGAGACTTGTGGTTCTTCCTTTCACTTGAACACTTAGAGGCCATTTAGGATTATTAATTGGCCTAATTTCAATATTATTGTGTCTTGGGAAATATGGAGGCCTGAGGAGAAGGAGGGAGATGGCGAGAGAAATGGCCAAGTGGTGAGCAGTCACAACACACACATTCGTCAATGAAGTTCTCTGTCTTATTAAGGCATAGCTCATGGTGGTGCCAAGTAATTATAATAGTAATGTTAAAGATCACTGATCACAGATCACCACAATAAGTAAAGTAAAGTAAAGTAAAGTAAAGTAAAGTAATGATGTATATTATATAATAATAATAAGTAAAGTAATAATGAAAAAATTTGTAAGTAATACAAATTTTTAAAAAAATTTTTACTTTAATTTGTAAAATAATAGTGAAAAAAATTGAAATCACAAGAATTACCAAAATGTGACACAGAGACATGAAGCGAACAAATGCTGTTGGAAAAATGGCACAGATAGACTTGCTCAATGTAGGGTTGCCACAAGCCTTCAATTTATGAAAAATGCACTGTCTGTGGATCTCAATAAAGTGAAGCACCATAAAGTGAAACACAGTGAAGTAAAATAAGCCTGTGTCTGTCTCCTCCCCCTACACTCTCCTGAACATCTTTTCTTGCCCTCTGCAAACTCTGCTGACTCTTTTGAATCCATCTTACTACTCCAGCAAAAATCACCTCTCCAACATCAGCTCCTATAGCTCTTGCTCAGTGAGTTGCAGTGTTTGTTTGTTTTTAAGATTTTACTTATTTATTTGACAGACAGAAATCACAAGTAGGCAGAGAGGCAGGCAGAGGGAGAGGGAGAAGCAGGCTCCCCGCTGAGCAGAGGGCCTGATGTGGGTCTCAATCCCAGGACCCTGAGATCATGACCTGAGCTGAAGGCGGAGGCTTAACCCACTGAGCTACCCAGGCGCCCCGCAGTGTTTGTTAAACCTGATTTAAAACCAGCTGTGCTAGAAGCGCCTGGGTGGCTCAGTCATTAACCATCTCCTTTTGGCTCAGGTCAGGATCCCAGTGTTCTGAGTCCCACATCAGGGTCCCTGCTCAGGTGTTGGGGGGGTGGTGTCTGCTTCTCCCTCTCCCACTTCCCCTGCTTATGTTCCCTCTTTTGCTGTCTCTCTCTCTTTCTCTCTCTCTCTCTCTCTGTCAAATAAATAAATAATTTTTAAAAAGACCATCTGTGACAGAATCACCTAGGATTTTTTTTTTTTTAATCACACAGGATTCTTATTACAAGCATATATTTCAGTGGCAGCAGCTGAGGCCACTGTGGGCAAGGTAAGATGAAGCTGACCCAGGAGAGAAGCTGCTGCCA
The DNA here is from genome assembly GCF_964662115.1 of Mustela nivalis. Taxonomy (NCBI): domain Eukaryota; kingdom Metazoa; phylum Chordata; class Mammalia; order Carnivora; family Mustelidae; genus Mustela; species Mustela nivalis. Next base: position 165,773,731 of record NC_139020.1, read on the forward strand.
GAATCAGCTTCTTCTGAAGCTTCCCTGATACGGGGCTGGCAGCTGTGGTCAAGGAGATCCTGGGTGAAGAAGGCTGCACTTTGATGAGCTGGACAAGCTGCACGTGTGGGACCCTAAGGTCACCCAGCAGACCACAGAGCTCAAGGAAGTGTACAAGGACTCTGTGGACAAAATTGGCCAGTTTCATAAAATAGTCGGTGGTTTACTTGAGCTTGTTGACCAACTTGCAAAAGAAGCAAAAATGAGAAGATGAAGGCCATTGGTGCTCGGAACTTGTTCAAATCTATAGCAAAATCGAGAGAATCTCCACAGCAGCCACTGCAAGCACTGACAGCAGAACAGAAAATGCAGCTTGGAAGGTATCGGGTTGAATAGGAAGCTTTGTGTAAAACAGAAGCAGAACAAAATTAATTTATTGACCAATTTATTTTTCAGAAATGAACTGAAAATTTCATTTTATAGCTGGAGGGGCCAAAAAACAAAACCAAATCCCAAAACCCTCTGTTCCATCCCAGTGACTTGACTAGTGACCCATGTAGGTCCTGAGAGATGGTGGGTAAGGGACACAGCATCTCTAAAGGCAGAAAACTAATCTGAGGGGGCTTGTTGCAGATGTATGTGCACATCTGTTGGTAAACACCCAGTGGCCATGGTGGTCCAGGCTCTCACCTCTCGGCATTCTTAACTGAGAGCAATCTGAAACTCTAATCCTTTTTATTTTCTTTGTAAATTCACAAAGCTTTGGAAAGAAAGAGCAATAAATTATTGTTTAAAAAATGAGTAAAAATAAAAGTATATATTTCTGGGGCACCTAGGTAATTCAGTCAGTTAAGTGGCCGGCTCTTGATTTTGGCTCAGGTCATGATCTCAGAGTCCTGGGATCAAGCCCCTCTGGGGCCCCGCATTCAGTTGGGAGTTGGCTTGAGGATTCTCTCTCCCTCTCCCTCCATCCCTCCCCTCATTTGTGCATGCTATTTCTCTCTCTCAAATAAATAAATCTTAAAAAAAAACAACACACACACACACATGCAAAGGGGCACCTGAGTGGCTCAGTCAGTTGAGCATTTTGCTTTTCACTCAGGGCTCAGGTCGTGATCCCAGGGTCCTGGGATAGAGCCCTGTGTCAGGCTCCCTGCTCCACAGAAAGTCTGCTTTTCCCTCTCCCTCTGCTTGTTGCTCCTCCTGCTTGTGATCTCTCTCTCTGTCAAATAAATAAAGAAAAAATCTTTAAAAAAATAAAATAAAAACCCCATATATTTCTGGGTCTTACCCTCACCCAAATAAATCATTCTTCTAAACTGGGCCCGAGACCTTTATTTTTAATCTAAAATGTTGACTAGGCAATGCATTTATGTGGTTTAGAAATAAAAAAATATAATAAATTTATGCACAATGAGTACATGAAAAGATGTTCAGCACTGTTAGTCATTAGGGAAATGCATTTTGAAATCTCTACGAGATACCACTTCACACCCAGTAGGATGGCTAAAATGAAAAAGACCATAACAAGTGTTCCCATGGATATGGAGGAAATGGAACCCTCAAATATTGCTGGTAGGAATCTAAAATGGTGCAGCTACTTTGGAAAAATAGTTTGGCAGTACCTTAAAAAATTAGAGTTACTAATATGGCCCAGCAATTCCATTCCTAGATATATACCCAACGGAAGTGACAATATATATCGACACAAGGATATATGTCTTGTACACAGGGACGCCTGGGTGGCTCAGTCAGTTAAGTATCTGCCTTCAGCTCAGGTCATGATCCCAGGGTCCTGGGATCAACCCTTGCGTTGGGCTCCCTACTTAGTGGGGAGCCTGGTTCTCCTTCTGCCTGCCACTCCCCCACTTGTGCTCTCTCCCACTCTGACAAATAAATGAATAAAATCTTTTAAAAAACTTGTACACATGGGGCGCCTGGGTGGCTCAGTGTGTTAAAGCTTCTGCCTTCAGCTCAGGTCATGACTCCAGGGTCCTGGGATCAAGCCCCGCATCCGGCTCTCTGCTCAGCAGGGAGCCTGCTTTCCTTCCTCCCTCTCTCCCTGCCTCTCTGCCTACTTGTGATCCCTGTCTGTCAAACAAATAAATAAAATCTTTTAAAAAATTGTACACAAACATTCATAGCAGCATTACTCATAATAGTTAAAATGTAGAAACAACCCTATCTTCATAAATGGAATATTATTCGGCAATGAAGAAGGAAACATACTACTGCATGTGTGATATTACGCCAAGTGAAAAGTTAGTATAAAAGGACCCCATATGGTATAATTCTATTTATATGAAATATTTGGAATTGACCAAGCCATAAAGACCAAAAGTAGAGTAGTAGTTGACAGGAGGAAATACGGAGTAATTGTAATGGGTATGCAGTTTCTTTCTGAGGGCAATAAAAATATTTTATAATTACATAGTAATGATCGTCGGACAACTTCGTGAATATATTAAAAACCACTGAATTGTACATCTCAAAAGGGTGAACTTAATCATATGGGCATTATATCTCAATGAAGCTGTTATTTTATTTTTAAAAATATTTTACTTATTCATTTGAGAAAGAGAGAGAGAGCAAGCATGACCTGGATGAGGAGCAGAGGGAGAAGCAGGCTCTCCACTGAGCAGGGAACCCGAATGGGGGCTCAACCCCATAACTCTGGGATCATGACCTGAGCCAAAAGCAGATGCCTAACAACTGAGCCACCCTAGTGGCCCAAAGCTGTTATTTTAAAATGCAAATGGTCATGAGGGAAGGGCAATAATGGGAAAGTGTGATCACTTATAGCAGTGAGTTTTTGTTTGTTTTAGTTTTTTTTTACGTAGGCTTCCGTGCCCAACATGGGGCTTGAACTCATAACCCCAAGATCAATAGTCGCACACTATATGACTGAGCCAGCCAGGCCCCCCTAGAGCAGTGATTTGTAACTGCTTTTGTGCCATGGACATCTTTGGCAGCCTGGGGAACCCTTCTCAGAATGAAGTTTTTGGATGTACAAAATAAATTATATAAGATTACAGTGAAAGCAAATTGTATCAAAATAAAGTTCTCCAATTAAAAAAAATATATACGCACTAAACACTCCTCCTCTCAACTCCGCTCCCTATCCTTCTAGGTCTCAAACCAGTGTAAGGAAACACTTTGTGGTGGGTTTTTAAAATGTAATTGTATGTATTTCCAGAGTTTCTTTAAGTACATACAAACAAATGTAAAGTTACATTCTGGGACACCTGGGTGGCTCAGTCAGTTAAGCAGCTGCCTTCGGCTCAGGTCATGATCCCAGGACCCTGCTTCCCTGCTCAGCGGGAAGCCTGCTTCTCCCTCTCCCACTCCCCTGCTTGTGTTCCCTCTCTCTCTGTCAGATAAATAAATAAAATCTTAAAAAAAAATAAAGTTATAAAAAATAAAAAAATAAAGTTATATTCTTATTTTACCCTTTTTTTTTTAAGATTTTATTTATTTATTTGACAGAGAGAAATCACAAGTAGATGGAGAGGCAGGCAGAGAGAGAGAGAGGGAAGCAGGCTCCCTGCTGAGCAGAGAGCCCGATGCGGGACTCGATCCCAGGACCCTGAGATCATGACCTGAGCCGAAGGCAGCGGCTTAACCCACCGAGCCACCCAGGCGTCCCTATTTTACCCTTTCTTAAATACAGAGGGTACTGTATTATATACACTAAGTAAAGACCTTGCTTTTTGTTTCCATGTAACAATATATCTTGGAGATTTTCCCTAGATCAGTACATAAGGAATATCCTCATTTTTTGTTGTTGTTGTTTCTTAGGGTTATTCCATTGTATGAATATAAGATAATTTACTTAACCTGTCTCTCTTGTAGTACATTTGGATCATTTCCAATATTTTGCTATTACAAACATAGCTTCATTTCATTCGTGGACAAGTAGATCTATATTCTGGAATCCCAGAAGTGGTATTGCTGAGTCAAAGAATATACAGTGTCTGTAATTTTGATCGATCTGGACACATTGCCTTCCACAGAGGTTAGATCAATTACATTCTCACCAACAATGTGTGAGTGTGTCTGACTCTTTGCTTTCCACAGCTTTGCCAACAACATTTGCTAGTCTGATGGGTGAAGAATCACATCTCTGCATAGTTTTGTGTTTTATTTCTATTTCTTTTATTAATTTCTATAAGTGGGATTAAATGTCTTTTTACATACTTAAGGCACATTTGTATTTCATTTACCTGAACTATGTTCATATTCTTTGCCCAATTTTCTACCATTTTGTTGGTCTCAGTTTATACAGAGAGGAGAGAGAACAGAATGAGAAAGAGGGAGAGAGAGACAGAGGCAGAGAGAGAGAGGGAGAGAAGGAGAGAGTTGGGGAAAGAGAAAGAGGAGGTAAGCATCTTGCCTACTGTAGCTCCAATATAGCTTTCTTTCTGTATGTCATTTGACTCTGTTCAGGTATGACAAGCTGAACATGCAGAACACTTTTTTTTTTTTTTAAACTAGGCTCCATGCCCAGTGTGGAGCCCAATGCGGGGCTTGAACTCACAACCCTGAGATCAAGACCTGAGCATAGATCAAGAATGAGATGGTTAACCAACTGAGCCACCCAAGTGCCCCCAGAATACTTTAAAAATATAGCTGAATACATAATCTTTTCTTTTATGGTTTCTCAATTTTGAGTCACACAGGTAGAGTCCTTCTCCACTCCAAATTATCTCAAATGATTTCTAGGCACTTCAGAGTTTGAGAACCATGCTCAGACATCTGCTTCTCCCACTAGAATGTAAGGTCCCCAGACTGGGGCAAGAACTAAGGCATCTATGTCCCTAGCAGTCCATAGTGCCTGGCATAGCATAAATGCTCAAGAAAATGCTTGTTGAATAAGGAAATCCCAGCGGTTCAACATCGTCCTCTCCTAAGGACTGTGAAGAATCCTCAGGCTCATGGAGCCATCCTCCACCCCAAGGCAGATGATCTTTGGTTTTAGCTTGCAGTTACTTTTTTTTCTTCTTCTTCTTCTTTTTTTAATCTGTGTCTGCTTCCCATGGTGCCCTGGAAGTTCGTCACCAGGGACAGATTGCCTCTGAGTCATCCACTGATGCACAATCACGTGTTAGATGTTCAATAAATGTTTAAGGCATGAATGTCCAAGGGAGGGGTCCAACCTGTTCCCCAGAACTTCTTCTCTAAAGTACTTGTTTGTACTTCTCTTCTGGCTCTTGGACTGCCTTCAAGTTTAATGACTTGTGTTCCTGTCTCCTCACCCTGCTCATTCCTATCCCAGATCCTTTGCACTGATATTTCCTTTGCCTTGAATGTTCCCCCAGGACTTCAAAAGATTGGTTTCTCAGCAGTAGGATTTAGCTCGAAGCTCACCGCCTTTGAGGCCTTGCCCAAACCTACACGCCAGTATAGCTCTTCAGCCATTTGTTATCATACCACTTTGGTTTTTACCCCCCCTCAAATGTCATTATCTGAAATCCTTTTGTTTATTTGCATATTTGAACAAGACCTGAGTTCCCCTCTGCCCTAGGAATGTCAGCTCCTTGAAGTGTGGGACAAGGCTGTCTTCTTTCCTGCTGTATTCTCAGCCCCTCTGAGGGCTGGCACATAGTAAGTGCCTAATAAATATTTGTTGAATGAATGAATGAATGAATGAATGAATGAGTAAATAAATGATGGCTGTCTGGGAGCTCTGCCAGGGAGGGATTTAGATATTAATAATAGGGGCACCTGGGTGGCTTGGTTGGGTGTCTGACTCTTGATTCTGCTTCAGGTCGTGATCTCCGGTTCCTGGGATCAGGCTCCGCACTCAGCGGGGAGTCTGCTTCTCTCCCTCTCCCTTTGCCTTTCCCCTTGCTTACTCGCTTGTGCACATGAGTCCTCATACTCTCTCAAATAAATAAATTAATTAATCTTTAAAATAATAATAATAGCAATAGTGATTTACTGAGCCCCAAGGATGCACTAAATTCTGCAGCAGGCATTTCATGATTATCTCATTCAACCTTCATGACAACCCAATGGGGTAGGAGCTTTTTTGTTTTTAAAGATTTTATTTATTTATTTGACAGAGATCACAAGTAGGCAGAGAGGCAGGCAGAGAGAGAGGAAGGGAAGCAGGCTCCCTGCTGAGCAGAGAGCCCGATGCAGTACTCGATCCTAGGACCCTGAGATCATGACCTGAGCTGAAGGCAGCGGCTCAACCCACTGAGCCACCCAGGCGCCCAGGAGCTATTTTTAATCTCTATTTGTCAGATCCAACTGAGGCTTAGAAGAGTTACATCACACAGCCAATGCTAGACCTCTAGCTCTCGAGTGGGGTTCCTGAGCAGTCACATCTTCAGGATCGCCTAGGAAGCTCTTAGAAATGGTTCCTTAGAATCCACCCCAGTCAGACTGAGTCAGAAACTCTGGAATGGGGCCCAGCAATCTGAATTTTAACAAGCTTTCCAGGTGATAATACACAGTGTGAAACACCTTGAGCTGAAACAAGATGACCTTGAACTCTCTTTTTTTTAAACAGCTTTATGAATCACTTGTAAAAGTAGAAATAAACAAATAACAGTCAATGTCTTTTAGCATATTTTAAGTGTTGTTCAACCATTGTCAAAATGGACTGTGATTAGAATAATTGATTAGAACATTTTTGTCTCTCCTAAAAGAAACCCCATCAGTCCCCATTAGAATCATTCCCCATGTCTTCTCCCTCCCTAGCTATAAGCAATCACTAATTTATTTTTTATTTTTATAGTTTTGCCTGTTCTGGACATTTCATACAAATATGTATGTGATCTTTTGTGACTGGCTTCTTTCACTTTGCATGTTTTCAAAGTTTATCCATGTAGTAGCATGTAATCCTTTTTAATTGACAAATAATATTCCATTTATGGATATGTCACATTTAAAGAATCCATTCATCAATTGATGAACATTCATTTCTGTCTTTTACCTATTGTGAACAACACTATGAAAACCATGGACATGTGTTTTCATTTCTCTTGGATAATATATACAGGAGTAGGATTGCTGGGTCAAGGGTAAGACCTTACACTGTTAACCACTACACATGTCAGCTAGTCTTAGTCTCTACTATTATTAATTATATTATAACACCCATATTCACTTCCATCTATGAGCTGTCTTTGTTGCAAAGTCCTTTATTTTCATTATCACAAATCCTCACCTCAATTCCCTAACACAGGAATTATTATTGCTGTTATACAGGTGAGAGAAACTGGGGCTCACAGAAGTGAGACAGCTTGTCTACACTCAGTGAACGTGAGTGGGGCTGGGACCACAACCTACATGTGCCTATTTTCTGTGCCCTCTGTGCCTGATATCACGTCCTGAGCCATACCCTGACCCAAAGTTTTTGAAACTTGCCTCTTCCCCTCCTTTTGGGCCTTTTCTGAAAGTTTGGCTGGCCTGAAGTCCCAAGGGTGAAAGCTACACACTCACTCCCCATGCTCTTTTCCCCAGCTGGGGCTGAAGGCCAGGGGAGGGGCATCCCTGGGAGCTGGAAATAAAATGGAGGGAGGGCTGTGCTGTGCTGTGCTGAGCAGTTAGTTATCTTACCGGAGTTATCTTACTAGAGGCTGTAAGGGGGAGGTAAGTGTTTTCTTTGGGGATTTTGTGGGGGGAAGGGCTCCTGGAGAACAGGTGAGGTGGGCTCAGCATGGGGAGTGAGGAGTAAGGCTGGGACAGGTGGACTTGGGTAGTCCTAAGTGGGGGAGTTCACAGGCTAGCCTAGGAAGTCCCCCTAATTGTTAAAAGGAAAGAGATACCCAACTGGGGAGGGGGTTCCTGATCCATGACCACCCCTTGGGCCCCCAGACTTGTGCCTCTGCACCGGAAATAGAGAGAACATCCGAGGGCGAGGAACCCAAGGATTGGTGGGGCTAAGGCAGACACAGACACTGAGGCACACTTGGCTTGGATGTAGGAAGGGCAAGATAAAGGGGGAACTGTGTGAGCCATCTAGAAAGGCTTTCCAGGGGCACTTGGGTGGCTCAGTGGGTTAAGCCGCTGCCTTCGGCTCAGGTCGTGATCTCAGGGTCCTGGGATCGAGTCCCGCATCGGGCTCTCTGCTCAGCAGGGAGCCTGCTTCCCTCTCTCTCTGCCTGCCTCTCCATCTACTTGTGATTTCTCTCTGTCAAATAAATAAATAAATAATCTTTAAAAAGTAAATAAATAAATAAATAAATAAAAAGGCTTTCCAGAGCCTCTGTTTCCCCCATTTATAATGTTCTTGTCCAGTCTGTGTTGTCCACATAAAACTTTTCTCATCAGTAAATAAAAAAATAAAATAAACAAAAAGGCTTTCCAAAGAGTGAAAAATAATGAAGTTGGGGCTTCAAAGCTGTATATGGTTAGCCCTGGGCTGGTAGGGGACACTGCAGGTGGTGGGACCTGTCAACGCAAAGGCTTGGAGCATGTAAGACCCAAGGCAGAGAGGTTTAAGAAGAGAAAGTGGCAGGTGAGCCCAGGGCTATCAGCTAGATCTTTGGGCTCAGGATGGTTACTAGTAGCCATAAGCCAAAGTGGCTATTTCAATTCAAATTAGTTAACATTAAACAAAATTAAAAATCCAACTCCTCCGTTGTACTAGCCACATTTCAAGTGCTTGGTAGCCACATGAAGCTAGCAGTTGTGGTACTGGGGAGAAAGGATATAGAACATCTCCAACATCCTTCACCACAGAAAGTCCTTTTGGCCAGTGGGAAGCCTCAGAAGGGGTCTGGATTGTTCAAGGGTGCAGGAGAGAGCCTTTGTGGACTGGGCTGCCTGGCCTGTGTGAGACTGGCCTGGGAGGTGTCTGGGCTATAGGTGAAGAAAGAGTCTCCAGAAGAGGGGGGTGGTGTGACTCACCTCCTGCCAGCATGAAATGGACTCTGCCCCCAGGGACAGGACCCAACTAGGCAGGGCCTCTTCAGCCCCAGCTGGGGATCCCTGATCAGTGTGATCAGAGCCAGAGTCAGAGAAACATGGAGTGAGTAGTCCTGGGGAGGGAGGGGCAGCTGCTGAGTGGGGTTAAGCTTGGGCCCTGAGGGGGTTTCCAGCTTGGTCCCAGTTGGCATGTGTAGGATGGGACAGGAGAAGGGCTAGAAAAGTGTGTGTGGGAGTTTCGAGGAGAGACCAGAGTGGAGGTTAGCTGGATGAGGGTGGGGTTGCACTGTGTCAAATGATGAGTGAGAGGGAGCCTTGTATTCTTACTCTAACTAACTTTCTGCTTCGTTCCCAGGTCCAAAACTATCCAGATAACAAGGATGGAATATGCCATGAAGTCCCTCAGCCTTCTCTACCCCAAGTCCTTGTCCAGGTGAGGAGAGCCAAGGGTGGAAGCAAAGGGGATCCACTTGGGAGCGGTACGGCAGAACTTTTCAAACTTCAAAGAGCTTATAAGTTCCCTGGGCATTTTGTTAAATGCAGATGCTGATTTAGTAGATCTGGAGTGGGGCCCAAGGTTTTGCACTTCTGTTTTCTTAATTAGAGAGAGAGAGTGGAGCTCTTGAGTAGGGGTGGGGGGTGCAAGAGGGAGAGAGAATCTTAAGCAGGCTCCATACTCAATGCAGAGCCCAAAGCAAGGCTCAGTCTTAGGACCCTGAGATCATGAGCAGAGCTGAAATCAAGAGTTTAACCAACTGAGCCACCAGGCGCCCCCATTCTGGATCTCATTTAAACCTGATCACAACTTTTAGAAGTGGGGATTAAGATACCAAATTAATAGATGGGGGCACTGAGGCACAGACTGGGTGCTCTCAGTCACCTGGCCAATAGGTAGTGGAGCCAGGATTCAGGCTTGGGTCTGACTCAAAAACCCAGGCCCCTTCACCACTTCATTTCACTTTACAGATGGGAAGAGAGAGGCCAAGAGAGGAAAGTGGAAGTGGGGGGATATGGGATGGGTCCCCTATCACCTTGCTACTCATTATGGTCAGCGCCAATGAAAAGCACCAATGCCACTTGGAAATTTACTAGACATTTGGAATCCCAGACTCTGAATCAGATTGAGATCCCCAGAGGAAATACATGTTCGTTAATGTTTGAGATGTACTGATCTAACAAGGCCTTTGAGCAACACTAGTAAGACTTAGAGCAGGGCTGGTGGTAGTGGAGGAGAAAAAATATGAGATCAAACTACAGGGGAAGGGAAGCGAGTGTCTTGCAATGGGGTAAGGGCTGGGAGGCAGCAGACAACTCATTCTGATGCTCTAAATTGTCCCCAGGCATGTGGCCATGAGCACCTCGGTGGTGACCCAGCAGCTCTTGTCTGAGTCCAGCCAGGAGGCCCCCAAGGCCCGGCCCTGTAGAGTAAGCACTGCTGACCGGAGCATACGGAAGGGGATCATGGCGCACAGTCTCAAGGACCTCCTGCACAAGGTGAGGGACAGGACTGCCCTCAGCACAGCCCAACCACTGGGACTATGGCTGAGAGCTGACCATGCCAGCTGCCTCTGTCCTCCAGGTCATGAGCTGGGAGTTCAGCCAGGATGGACTTCATGAGTTAGATGGTGAAATAATTCCTTCCTGATGCCAGCTCTAATGAGTTGGTAGGGCCTGCCTGGAGTGCTGTCCACTGGATTAATGACCGGGGGAAAGGCAGAATATTGCCATCCTATACTAACAATAGGCCAGTGGTATTTTCAGAGTCTATTTTTCTTGTTAGAAGGACCCTTAGATTCCCTTTTCCATTGTACACACACCTGGAAGTTGGGGAAATAGGCAAGATTTTAGAGAGTCTCTTCCTCATCTCCTCCCTTTAGCCAGGGCAAGTCTTCAATCCATCTCCTACGCTGGCTTTCCAAGGAAGGCTTTGTTAATCACTGTGGAAGACGTTAATCACTGTGGAAGACTGTCGATCAGGTAAGCATCCAGAGCAGGAAAAAAAAGACACATGGCTCTTGTGGATAGCAGTTAACAGCAGGCAAGAATGAAACCCTTTCCCATTTCTTCTTCTTTCCCACTGCCTCTCCTACAGCCTCATCTAATTTGGCTCCATATTAATCTTGTGCTTCACTGCCCCATTAGCTTATCAGCTGAAGGTGATGGGCCCCCTGCTGCTATCCAAGCCCAGTTGCTTGGCACAGATCATACATTTGGATTAGGCTTCTGATTACTACAGTCTACAGTTTAACATAGAGAAATCATAGCTGACCTAAGCCTCTATTCTAGAGTCCTTCCCTTGTTTCTGTGAATTAGGTCTGTTCTTCATGGGAGCCCATTTCCCCTCTCTTATGAGGCTTGTGGCTGGGACACACCATTTCTTATCACCTGAATCAAAAGGTCTCTTTTACACTTGAGTCTAGACTTGCTAATGTTTTTCACCTCCTGTACCAAAATGGATTTGTTGCACATGACTTCCCAGACTGCAGTCCCTGGGATATGAGTGAGGCTCAGGGGTCGTCATTTTTATTTTTTTTTTAAGATTTTATTTATTTATTTGACAGAAAGAGATCACAAGTAGAGAGGCAGGCAGAGAGAGAGAGGGGGAAGCAGGTTCCCTGCTGAGCAGAGAGAACCTGATGCGGGCCTCGATCCCAGGACCCTGAGACCATGACCTGAGCTGAAGGCAGAGGCTTTAACCCACTGAGCCACCCAGGTGCCCCGGGTTGTCATTTTTAGAAGGTTCTTCAGGACATTCTTATCCACTGAGTTTGGGGACCCCAAGTTAGAGTCCTAACTCCAAAGGATGCAGGGAGGTACAATAGTGAGAAGTCATCTTTTCAGCATGGAACAAAGGTTAAAAATGAATCTTACTGATCAAGTGGAGGGGGACATCAACCTATGTAGACTGCTTTTCCAAGTTTGGCAATGTGAAGAAAGGAGCAAAGAGAATGAGGGAAAAAGAGCAAAGTGATACAGTTGGCAGTGACTAGATTATTAGTCTCTATTGGCCATGGCAAAGAACAGAGGGGTTTCATTTTAAAAGACCACAGTAAGCCTTTGGAGGATTTTTTTTTTTAAAGTAATTTTGAAGGAATCTCTAACAGAAGTTTCAAGAATAATACTAGGCTTCCTAAATCACTTGAGAGGAGGTTGCCAACCTGATGCTTCTTATTCTTGGATACTTCAGTGTATCTTTTCTACAAACAAGAATATTCTCCTATATAATTGAAATATACTGGGATTTAAACCCAGGCTGTCTTGTCATACACTTTTGCATTTAACCATTGTGAGGACTCTAAGACTATACTTGCCTCAACTATTTGGATGATGAAATGAGTTCAGATAAATGAGATAACTTTCCTACCATTCAGAATAATGTAAGGGAGCTAGAATTCAGATGCAGGTCTCTTTAACTCTCGAGCTACACTATCCAATGCAGTAGTTACTAGATCCATGTGGTTACTGAACTCTTGAAATGAGGCTAGTTGAAACTGAGATGAGCTTAAGTATAAGTAACACACAAGATTTTGAAGACTTAATATGAAAAAATGTAAAATCCTAAATTTTATCCCAATTTTATGTTGAAATCATATTTTAGATGGAATTAAATATATTACAAGTATCACGCAACTATTAGAAAATTTAAAATTACAGATATGTGATATAGAGCATCTATGAAAAACTCACAGCTAACAACAACATGCTTAATGGGAAATTCTGAAAACTTTCCCCTTAAGATCAAGATTGAGATAAGGGTATCTATTCTTGCCATTTCTACACAACATGGTGCTGGAGGTTCTATCCAGGCTAATCAACAAGAAAATAAAATAAAAGGCACCCTGATTGGAAGGGAAGGGTTAAAACTATATCTATTTGCAGATATAAAACCCTACAGAACACACACACACAGCTAATAAATGGGTTCAGCGAGTTTGCATGATATAGGGTTGCAAGATATAAGATCAATATATAAAAATCAATTGTATTTCTATACACTGACAACAAATAATCTGAAAATAAAATTAAGAAAATGAGGGGGAAAAAATGAGGGGGCACCTGAGTGGCTCAATTGGTTAAGCATCCAACTCTTGATCTCGGCTCAGGTCTTGATCTCAGGGTCGTGAATTCAGGTCCTATGTCAAACTCCATGCTGGATGAGGAGCCTATCTTAAAAAAAAATGAGTTTATTCATAATGGCATCAATAAGAATAGAATGTTTAAGAATAACTTTAACAGGGGCACCTGGGTGGCTCAGTGGGTTAAAGCCTCTGCCTTAGGCTCGGGTCATGATCTCAGGGTCCTGGGATTGAACCCCACATCGGGCTCTCTGCTCATCAGGGAGCCTGCTTCCTCCTCTCTCTGCCTGCTTCTTTGCCTACTTGCGATCTCTGACAAATAAATAAAATCTTAAAAAAAAATAAAAAGTGATATATTGAAGCACCTGGGTGGCTCAGTCAGTTCAGTGTCTTCCTTCTGGGGCACCTGGGTGGCTCAGTGGGTTAAGCCTCTGCCTTCAGCTCAGGTCATGATCTTAGGGTCCTGGGATTGAACCCCACATCGGGCTCTCTGCTCATCAGGGAGCCTGCTATCCACCCTCACCCCTCTTTACCTGCCTCTCTGCCTACTTGTGATCTCTGTCTGTCAAATAAATAAATAAAATCTTTTTTTTTTTTTTAAGTGTATTCCTTCTGCTCAGGTCATGATCCCAAGGTCCTGGGATCAAGCCCCACGTTGGCGGGGGGGGGGGGGTCCCAGCTCAGTGGGGAGTCTGCTTCTCCTTCTGCCTGCCACTCCTCCTGCTTGTGCTCTTTCACTCTCTTTCAAATAAATAAATGAAATCTTTTTAAAAATGTGAATATTATTCAGCCATAAAAAGAAATGAGTCATATTACAGCATAGACGAACAATGAAAACATACTGAGGGAAAGAAGTCAGTCTTAAAAACCCACATATTATTCCATTTATATGAAATGTCCAGAATGGGCAAATCCAAAAAGAGACAAACAGTAAAGGTTGCCATGGGTTGGGGCATGGGAAATGAGGGCTAATGGATAATGGGTTTCTTTTGGGATGATGAAAATGTTCTGAAATTGGATAGTTGTGATGGTTGTACAACTTTGTGAATGTACTAAAAAACACTGAATTATATATTTTAAAAGGATGAACTTTATGGCATGTGAATTGTATCTTAATAAAAAGGTACGTATGTGACTCCCACTATATTTTAACCGAACAGCATTGTTCTAGAACATAACCATGAATCCAGGTACCAAGAAAGACCATAATATAAAATCTTTGGGTGGTGATCCCATAGCAAGAGCCTGGGTTCCAGTCCCATTTCCCATAGATCGTTATCACTTGTTCTTTCCCTGGCAGCTGAGATGATGCAATATGGGTCTTCCTCATGCTCTGTGGCTGCATGGGGATGGCAGAAGCTTCACTGACTTTATTTTCCAGGTCCGGGACACCCTGATGCTGGCAGACAAGCCCTTCCTTCTGGTGCTGGAGGAAGATGGTACAACTGTAGAGACAGAAGAGTATTTCCAAGCCCTGGCAGATGATACAGTGTTCATGGTTCTCCAGAAGGGGCAGAAATGGCAGCCCCCATCCAGACCGGTGAGTTTCCATGTGTGTAGGGGGGAGAACATTGGGGAATCTGGAAGAAGTCCTTGGGAGGGTGCCAACCACAGTCTTGTCTTGATACAGGGTACTAGGCACCAACTTTCCCTCTCCTGTAAGCCTGCCAAGAAGATTGATGTGGCTCGCGTAACCTTTGACCTGTATAAGATGAACCCACAGGACTTCATTGGTTGCCTGAATGTGAAGGCCACGCTGTATGGCACATACTCCCTTTCCTATAACCTGCACTGCTACCGGGCCAAGCACATCATGAAGTGAGTGAATTGGGATTTGCTGGGGATAGGGTGGGTATTCAGCAATGAGGGAACTCCGCTCTGCTCACATGAGCCCAGGACTAGTGTTGACAAGGCATGAGAATTAGCATTTGTCTAGAATGTTATGGTTGAATTAGTGCTTTAGAGTATGCCAAAGGGATACACATACTCCTCCAGGTGGAACTGGGATATATTATTTTTCTAATTACCTTCCACTATAACAACTACTTTTTTTCCACCTAAAACAGTAAGTAGTTTTCTAATCAATTTTTAAAAAGTGAACATGTGTCAAAGATTTTACTGAACTCATTAATTAAGGAGAGAACCAGCAAGAAGTTACAATCAGTTCAGAGAATTAAAAAAAAACACCAATACATACAGGTGCATCAAGAATGCTGAGATAGGGGCGCCTGGGTGGCTCAGTGGGTTGAATCCTCTGCCTTCAGCTCAGGTCATGATCCCAGGGTCCTGGGATCAAGCCCTGCATCAGGCTCCCTGCTCAGCGGGGAGCCTGCTTCCCCCACCCCTCTCTGCCTGCCTCTCTGCCTCCTTGTGATTTCTGTCAAAAAAAAAAAAAAAAAAGAATGCTGAAATAACTGAGCGCCTGGGTAGCTCAGTCAGTTGAGTTGCCAACTCTTGGTTTCAGCTCAGGTCATGATCTCAGGGTGATGGGATCAAGCCCCATGTTGGGCTCTGCCCTCTACCTGGGGAGTCTGCTTGGGATTTTCTCTCTCCATCTGCTTCTGTCCCTCCCCTCTCCCTCATAAATAAATAAATCTTAAAAGAAAAAAGAATGAGGGCGCCTGGGTGGCTCAATGGGTTATAATCTCTGCCTTCAGCTCAGGTCATGATCCCAGGGTCCTGGGATCGAGCCCCACATCGGGCTCTCTGATCAGCGGGGAGCCTGCTTCCTCCTCTCTCTCTGCCTGCCTCTCTGCCTACTTGTGAACTCTGTCTGTCAAATAGATAAAATCTTAAAAAAAAAATACATATTTAAAAAAAAAAGAAAGAAAAAAGAATGAGATAACTTCATAGATACAAAATTGGATTTCTCCCTGTGGGTGGGAGGGACAAAATGAATGTCCTTCCACAGATGGAAATAATTTGCACGTCTATGGACAATAGTCACTTGTATTATCTAATGAACTTCTTTTCAACATTTTACTTTATTTTTGAAAGTTTAATCAAGTAACACAGGAAGCATGAGAACATGTTAAGTCGTAAGACAAGTACCATTATGGTGATGTCTCCCAATATCAGCTGTTCCACTGGCATTCAAGTGAATTCTTAACCCTATCAGGTGGAGGCAGCCACTGAGGCAGAGACATCCACCTCTTCCAAAGCCACAAATCTAGGGAGTAGCAGAGCATGGCCTCTCGCCAGTTTCTTCTAACACATGTTCTACTCCTCTCCAATTGCTTCACTTAGTGTCTACTGGGCACCCACTGGGTGCCTGGCCCTATGATGTAAGCTAAAGATCCAGAGATAAGATGTCAGAACAAGTTCCATGATGGCAAGACTTTTTATTTCCTCCAGTACCTTGGTGAATGCTGACACATAGCAGTAATTCAGATCACTGCAGAATGAATGAAGATGCATCTGATCCTTGTTCTCAGAGGCCTTCTGAGAAGTCCTGCTCAGGGTCCCCAGAGTTCTGCCAGAACATAGCTTGAGTAGACCAAACCTTTTTTTTTTTTTTTTTTAAATCAGTGTGTGTGTGTGTGTTTAAGATTTTATTTGTTGGGGGCACCTGGGTGGCTCAGTGGGTTAAGCCTCTGCCTTCAGCTCAGGTCATGATCTCAGGGTCCTGGGATCGAGTCCTCCTTGATCTCTCTCTGCTTCCTCCTCTCTCTCTCTCTGCTTGCCTCTCTGTCCACTTGTGATCTCTCTCTGTCAAATAAATAAAATCTTAAAAAAAATTTTTTTTTATTTGTTTATGTGAGAGAGAGCACAAGCAGGAGGAGCCACAGGCAGAGCAGGCAGAGGGAGAAGCAGGCTCTCCACTAAGCAAGGAGCCCCATGCGGTACGGATCCCAGGATCCTGGGATCATGATCTGAGCTGAAGGCAGATGTTTAACGGACTTAGCCACCCAGGCACCCCCTTCTTGGCTTTCTGAGCTTCTTCTGTGCATAGCCAGTCTGGAGATGAGGGACCTGAGGTGTGTGATTCTGTTTGCCAGAGATGACTCCCAATGTCAGACTTGCACCTAGTTCTGTGGCTAAAAGTTCCATATTCCTCCTATACTATATCATGCCCCATGTTGATCTGGGCTTGCTGCTGGTAGTTTGCAAATTTAAAAATCTAGAGCAAGAAGCTGCAGCTTTTAAACTCAGCGCATTTAGGGGAAGTATGACTCTCAGACCTAAACACAGTAGATATGTTGGTATCAAGAAAACAGTAAGCTGGATTGGGTGTGGTGACTTAGTGGTGTCAGCTAGTTTTATTATTACTGTTGTAGTAAAACATACATAAAATTTACCACTTTAACCATTTTGAAGTGTACAGTTCAGTGGCATTAAGTACATTCACAATGTTGTATAAGAGTTACCACTATCAATTTCCAGAACCTTTTCATCATCTTAAACTGAAACTCTGTCCCCATTAAACACTAACTTTCCACTCCCTCTTCTTCCAGTCCCTGGTAACCTGTGTGTTACTTTCTTTCTCTGTTAATTTGCCTACTCTAGATATCTTACACAGTGTTTCTTCTTTTGTGACTGGTTTATATCACTGAGCATAATGTTACCAAGGTTCATCCATGTTGTAACAAGTTGTCAGAACTTCATTCCTATTTATGGCTGGACAGCTGGTTTTAAGCTTCTGTTCTGTAATTTGAGGTACAGCATTGAAAATTTTAAAAATGGGGAGCCTGGGTGGCTCAGTTGGTTGAGCATCCAACTCTTGGTTTCAGCTCAGGTCATGATCTCACGGTCGTGAGATCAAGCCCCTTATTGGCTCGGGGGGTTGGGGAAGATCTGTGATGGGGCAGGGAGTCTGCTGGAGATTTTCTCCTCCTTCTGTCCTCTCCCCCATTTATTCTCTCTCATTCTCCCCCTTCCTCTTTCTCCTTAAAATAAAGAAATAAATCTTTAAAAAAATAAATATTTAGAGAATTTTCATGTGTAGATGTTTATAGTTCTAATTATCTTTCTGCCTCCCCATACCTCAACCATAAGTTCATTTATCGAATAAAGGTTAATACTTTGAAAGTTTTTTTAAAAAATATTTTATTTATTTATTTGACAGAGATCACAAGTAGGCAGAGAGGCAGGCAGAGAGAGAGAGAGAGAGAGAGAGAGAGGAGGAAGCAGGCTTCCTGCTAAGCAGAGAGCCTGATGCAGGGCTCAGTCCCAGGACCCTGGGATTATGACCTGAGCCGAAAGCAGAGGCTTTAACCCACTGAGCCACCCAGGTGCTCCTAGTTTGAGAGTTTTAATACCAGCCAGAAAGTCTTTATTTTCCTTTTCCCCCCACTCCCTAAAATCCCCACCCAGGACTAGTAATCTCTTTTAAACAGATCTGGATAAGAACATGGTTAAAGTGGTCAAACATTCTACCAGTTACTCTTGTTTTGCCCTTCTCATCTACTTGTTAGGCTCCCAATGAAGTGATCTCATATTGTTTCAACCTCATAACCCTGTGAGGCATCGAAATGGTATGATCCTATTTGATGGATGGAAAAGCAGAAGCTCAGAACTCTAGTGGTTGGCCATGCTTCACATAGCTGAGAAGACTGGATTAGAATGCTGGCCTGACTCGAGTCCTGTTCTCAGTACATCACAACACTAGGCATAGGGGACCTTCATGTCCAGTACCCTGAAAATTAGCTAGACCACACATGACTTGGAAATCTAGAACAAAGGTCATGAAGGACAGCACCACGGTATGGAGATTCATGTGGCTGGCCCAAAGTAGTATTACAAAAAGTAAAGGTCTTATTAAATGAGCTTGAACTTTGCCTGAGAAAATAGCGAGGTTTTGGACATCTCAATGAAAGTATGATGCCAGGCAATGCCTGTAGACCATCTCCCATTTGCTGAGGGAGGATAGATAGCGTCCACTCCTGTTGACACACTGTGCTACGGTTTATGAAACTATGGAGGTAGCATGGAGGGGGAGACATTTAGAGGACGCAGAGAGAGGTTTTCTTTGTGGTTTGACTCCAGTGCCTTTTTCTTCCATCCAGGGAAGTTCTTCGTTGGGCCCTCCTCAGCATGCAGACCACAGGCCATGTGCTGCTCGGCACCTCCTGTTATATGCAGCAGCTCCTGGATGCCACAGAGGGAGGGCAACCCCCTGAGGGCAAGGCCCAATCTCTCATCCCAGCCTGTCTAAAGACACTGCAGTGACACCTCCAGTCCCTGGAGGCACTCCCCAAAGACCAGACTGTGGTCCCCATGCTCAGCTAGTAGCCACCACAGGCTGGCAGCTAGACACATCCTCCTCACCCACGCAGGACCATGAAGGAAGCAGCCTGCCCGGGGGAAAGGCTGGAAACCTGAGGGTTCTTACCCTGGCCCAGCTCCTTCCTGTCCAGGGTGGCTTAGCTGACCAAGAAAGGTCACCAGGAGGCTAGGCACAAAGTCTGCCCCTCACTTACTGTCTTCACACGCTCCCCACCTCCTGGCCTCCCAGCCCTAATACTCCTGAGTGAACCACCAAGTCTGCTAGTGTATGATATTAGAGAGCTCACATTATATTATTTATGCTGATACATCTTTGCTTGTGTTCTTTGGGGCTGAGGGTGGGGCTCTATCTGGAAGGTTGGAAAGGTCTGAGGGAGGAGAGGGATCTATTGTCAAACCGTTTTTCAAAATGTGGGGTTACAGGAAATGGGAATTCTTCTACCAAAAAAAAAACATTTGATTCTGGAACTAATGTCTGCTTAATCAGAGACTTGAGCAGACCAGGTAATTGATATGATAAAGGAAAATTTCCAAAATAAATCTGTCTACCAGAAGGGCTTTGAATGGCAGGGTGGGACTAAGGCACTCTTCTAATTTCTCAGTGTTGCATTTTATTACAACATTTTAAGTGTTTAGTTGGGAAAGGACTCATCAGGGCGTAACACAACCCTCCGTCAATGCAAAGCTCTCCCTAGCTTGTCAGAAGCTTATCTTTCATGTTCAGCACTATCAGCTTCAGGATTTCAAAATGAGCTGTTACTTATCCACAAAGAATATTAGTTTCTCATCAGTGAGAGCTGGGATTTTTCGACCTAGAGCAACTCAAACAAGATAAGCATGAAAGGCCAAGTTTGTAGGTGACGGTGCTTTAGTGTGTGGCTCTCAGATCCAAAAATATGTCATTTCTGCCCCTGAATATAAAGCCTTTTTGGGTTTTAAATACAGACTCCTGCCTTACCAAACCTAGAGTCTGCAGTTTTTGCTGGCAGCCGATCCAAACCTGCAGCCATGTGTGGGAGGAGCTGCAGAGCTAGCAAAAACATACTTACTATTCTGGGCTTTCTCCTGCTCCTACATTTAAGGCGGAGGCCTGGCTCAGTGTTATCCTGGCTGCATGGGGTAGGCCTTTCCCATGGAGGCATGATGTTTACATCAACACAGAAGATATTCCTGGTCAACACTTGCAGAGGCTGCAGCCTACCTGCCATCCCCCCCTTTTTTACATTTAAGTTTTTTTTTTTTAAGGTAAATGCTACACCCAGTGCTCAATGTGGGGCTCGCACTCACAACCCCAAGATCAAGAGTCACATGCTCTACCAATTGAGCCAGCAGCCCTTTTATTTAAAAAAGAAAAAATCCTTTTTAAAAATTTTTTAGATTTTATTTATTTATTTTAGAAAGAGAGAGAATGTACGAGAAGGAGGAGTGGCAGACAGACAGAGCAGTTTCTCTGCTGAGCAGGGAG
Organism: Mustela nivalis; assembly: GCF_964662115.1. Taxonomy (NCBI): domain Eukaryota; kingdom Metazoa; phylum Chordata; class Mammalia; order Carnivora; family Mustelidae; genus Mustela; species Mustela nivalis. Next base: position 165,794,356 of record NC_139020.1, read on the forward strand.
CCTGATACAGGACTCGATCCCAGGACGCCAGGATCATGACCTGAGCCAAAGGCAGACATTTAACCAACTGAGCCACCCAGGGGTCCCTTCAAAAAAATTTCTTTTAAGTAAGCTATCTGCCCCTCTTGTGAAGTTACGCATAAACTGAGTTGGGCTGGGGGTCCAGAAGTCTGGAATTTGTCCAAATGTCCCTCTTCCTATAATTGAGAGTGTCACAACTGAGTCTTGAGTGACTGACCATGATCTCTTGGCACCTAGCCCTCTCGGCCCAGGGAAAATTGTTTTTTTTTTTTCTTTTAGGAACTTGGAGACTGACCAGCTGTCAGCAGTGAACGGGAGAGGGGAGGCTTTAGTGAGGCTGGGATATATGAAAGGAAAATTCCAGAGAGCATAGGACCTCAGGAGAGCCAGAGACCAGTCCAAGTGGGGGGATGGCCCCACTTGGGGCCGAGTGCCATAGTGGAGGAAAGGTCTTTTGCAGTTAGGGCACACTGTGTTCCTGCCCCTAGGCCTTAGTCTTTCCACTTTTGCTCAAGCTGGTACTTACGAAAGCACAGGAGACCTTTCAGAAGAGGGGTACTAAAATGCCATGGGGCCTTATGACAAAGCACAGTACTGTCTGAGCCCAAAACAGGATAAAAACCACTTGCATTCTTGCCAAAAGTCTTGCCAGTTCTGTCTCTATTTGTGTATATCTACTCGAAAATTGATTGTTTAAATCTCTGAATTAAAAAAATAAGTTCCTTGGGGCGCCTGGGTGACTCAGTGGGTTAAAGCCTCTGCCTTCGGCTCAGGTCATGATCCCAGGGTCCTGGGATCGAGCCCCGCATCGGGCTCTCTGCTCAGCGGGGAGCCTGCTTCCTCCTCTCTCTGACTCCCTCTCTGCCTACTTGTAATCTCTGTCTGTCAAATAAATAAATAAAAAAATTAAAAAAAAAATAAGTTCCTTGAGGTATAACTTACATACAATAAAATTTTCTCTTTTAAGGTATATATAATTAAGTTTGGGCAATGTTTTTTGCTTTTGTTTCTTTTTTTAGTTTTTGGCAATTTTTAAAAAGGATTTTATTTATTTATTTAGAGAGATTGAGAGAGCACACACACGCACATGTACACACGCATGCAGGTGCTTGGGGAGAAGAGTAGAAGGAGAGGGAGAGAGACTCTCAAGCAAACTCTGCACTGAGCACAAGCCAGAATCATGATCCCGAGATCATTATCTGAGCCAAAATCACGAGTCAGACCCCCAACCAACTGAGCCACATAGGCGCCCAAGTTTTGGCAAATCTATAAAGTTATTTAACCACCATTCCCAGCATACAGAGAAGTTCCCTTATGCCCCTTCTAATCCCCATCACCACCCACCACAAGCTCCAGCAATCTTTGACTCTTTTCTGCCAATATAGTTTGCCTTTTCGAAAATGTCATGTAAGTAGAATCATATAGTCTTTTTTTTTTTTTAAGATTTTATTTATTTATCAGAGAGAAAGAGGGGGAGAGAGCGAGCACAGGCAGACAGAATGGCAGGCAGAGGCAGAGGGAGAAGCAGGCTCCCTGCTGAGCAAGGAGCTCAATGTGGGACTCGATCCAGGACGCTGGGATCATGACCCGAGCCGAAGGCAGCCGCTCAACCAACTGAGCCACCCAGGCGTCCCTCAGATAGTCTTTTTAAAAAAATTATTTCTACTTATTTTTTTCTTTTTCAAAGATTTTATTCTATATATATAGAGAGAGATCATAAACAGGCAGAGAGGCAGGCAGAGAGAGAGGGGTAAGCAGGCTCCCCACTGAGCAGAAAGCCAGATGCGGGGCTCGATCCCAGGACCCTGAGATCATGACTTGAGCCAAAGGCAGAGGTTTAACCCACTGAGCCACCCAGGCGCCCCTCTACTTATTTTTATATAAAATTTTTTATTATTGAAAACATTTGATGAACATACAGTTTTTCATATTTGCCTCAATTTTTAAACCAGATTTGCATGTGTGTATGTAGATGAAATATAGCAATGAAATTAAAAAAAGCAACTTACACAATTCCAGAGGGTGAAAATCACTATTCATCTTGTCACGTCTGATTCTTTCTCCAGAAGCAAACACATCTCATTTTTGTGTGTCCTTTAAGAAATGCAGAGACCCAGTGGGTTAAGCTGCTGCCTTAGGCTCAGGTCATGATCTCAGGGTCCTGGGACCCAGCCTCGCACCGGGCCCTCTGCTCTGCTTCCCCCTCTCCCTCTGCCTGCCTCTCTGCCTACTTGTGATCTTTCTCTGTCAAATAAATAAATAAAATCTTGGGGTGCCTGAGTGGCTCAGTGGGTTAAAGCCTCTGCCTTCGGCTCAGGTCGTGATCACAGGGTCCTGGGATAGAGCCCAGTGTTGGGCTCTCTGCTCAGCAGGGAGCCTGCTTCCTCCTCTCTCTCTGCCTGCCTCTCTACCTACTTGTGATCTCTGTCTGTCAAATAAATAAAAAATAAAAAAATAAAAATAAAATATTTTTTAAAAAGATTAAAAAAAAAAAGAAATCAGAGACCTGAAATGTAATAAATATATGTAAATCACACACACACACACATATGCATCTTCAAGTCACACTGTCCTTTTCTTTCCTTTTTTGCTTTAATATCTATTTAGAGACTGAGTCATATTAGCACAGACAGACATACACATTCCATAATTAATGGCTGGATGGTATGGATATGTTACAGTTGACTTAGCCACTCCTTTGTTGATGAATTTAGGTTAATTTCAGTCTTTTCCTAATGCAAACAGTGAATTGAAAGTTACAGTGCTCTTAGTAAATAAATAAAGTAATATGCAGGTTGCACGGTAACTTTTCTATAGTTGTGATTATAGGATAGAACCCATTTTGTTCCTTGCTATTTTTTTCACACAACACCTCGTTTCTCCTGTTGGTCCCTGCCTCTGCCTCCCTTCCTCCCAGTACCTTTTGCTCCCTGTGAATTTCTATTCGTTTTTCACAGCCCTTCCAATCACAATGCATGCTAGGACTAGCTTCTCTCCCTTCATTCACTCTCTCAATATATATGCACAGGATTTAAGCAAGATGGGCTGTGACAATGTGACCTGTATGCACTCGGTGATCTTCTTGTGGGCAGGGCCTCAGTCTTGTTGATCTATATTTCTAGCTTGAAAATGCCAGGATCTGGGGGCACCTGGGTGGCTCCGTGGGTTGAGCCACTGCCTTCGGCTCAGGTCATGATCCCAGGGTCGTGGGATCGAGTCCTGCATTGGGCTCCTTGCTCAGCTGGGAGCCTGCTTCCTCCTCTCTCTGCCTGTCTCTCTGCCTACTTGTGATCTCTCTCTGTCAAATAAATAAATAAATTCTTTAAAAAAAAATGCCAGGGTCTGGCATACAGTTAACATTTTAAAAATGTTGAATCGGTGATGTATTAGATTTATTTCCCCTATAGTGCTAACCCGGGATGACAATACGTTTCCAGTTTTGAGATTTGTTTTGGTTTTGTTTTGATAAATTATGCTGTAGTGAATGTCATTCTCCCTCGGGCCTTCTCCTTTTGGATTGATTATGCACCTGTCTTGGGTGTTTTTGTTATTTCTTCTCAATTTGCCTTACAAAATTGGGCACAGTAGTGGTTTTTTGAAGGCAGAGGCTCCTACGAATTGGAATGGTTATCAGAGTACCTTTTGTTCCTGTTTTGCCTTAGGAGAGGTCCTATGATCCCGAGTAAATTCCTTCTCGGCTCTGTGCCTCAATTTTCCCAAAAGCACCGAGGTGAGGTGAAGCATTTTCTTTCTGGGCGAAGGCAAAGCTCCGCCTTTTCAGGGCCCCGAGTCCGCCTCCTCGCTATTCCGATTGACAGGCAATCTGACCAATCAGCGCACTGTAGCTGAGCGTGTCGGCCTTTCTGGACACATGCGCACTGTCGCCGCTGGGGAGATGGCTAGCTGTCGGGTTTTGCGCCAAGTCTGGTGTGGCTGCCGGCGGGGCCCGGGGGTCCGCCCAGGGTCCCAGGCCTCAAGCTTTGGCACCGAAGCCGGGTGATTAGGCCTCCCTCTGCCTCTTTGTGTGGGCGGGACGTTGGGGCCGGGGTAAGGTGTGTGTGGGATCTGGATTTAGGTGGGCATGGATTCTAATTCCGCTACTACTGTGTGACCCTGAACTACTCATTTGGTTTCAATGAGCTTCACGTCCCTCCTGCAAAATGGGCGCCGTTGTTTATGAATTTTCGGGAGGCTCATCCAGGCATTTTCAGGCATTTGTAGGAGGTGGCAGGATTTAAGATGTGTGAAGATAAGAATGGACACACCTCAGGAAACAGTGATCTCCCTGTTGCTTACCCCACCTTTTCCAGACATCAGCTGCGCCGAGGAGGATCCAGCAAGCGGTCGGGGCCGTTGGGGGACCAGCCATTCGCGGGGGTGCTGCAGCTAGAGAATCTCACCCGGGAAGGGCTGGTTGATGTGCTGAGGGCAGCCGTAGTGGACCAGAGAGGTGAGGGCTGGGAGGGGCAGCTGCACAGAGATCTGGGAGGGCAGCCTGCGTCTCAGAGCCTTCTGCGGGCTGACTGGGCTCCCTAACAAAATCTTTGGGGGTCATATCCGGGTTCTGCCTCCCACTAGTGGTATGACCTGGAATCAGCCACATAATCTGCCCGAGCCTCAGCATCATGGGAATAGGGGTGTGAGGGTGCAAATAACTAGAGAGCCTTGAGCATGGTAGGCACTTGGTAATAAGAATTGTCATAATAAATTATTTATGGACAAAACGTAGGCTTTGAAATCAGATCTAAGCTCTGTAATCACCTTACTGTGTGACTTTAGGAAAATAATTTCTGTGGACCCAAGTCGCCAGTGATTTAATTTTCTCAGCTATTTACTGAGCATAGGTTCTATTCCACTGTTCCAGACACAGTTATACCGTGCTGAACAAGATTAATATGGTTCCTACTCTGAGGGAGCCAATATTTGAGTGGGAGAAAGGGTTAACCAGAAATAAATGGACAAGGTACTTACTACTGATCAGGGTGTTATAACCGTGTGGCTGACATTAGATGGAGATTCAGGCCTCTCTGTGGTAGTGACATTTGAACCAACATGATGTGAAAGAGCCAGACAGGTGAAAATCAGGGACTGAGGAAACAGCAGGTATAAAAGCCTAAAGTGGCAACAAGCTTAGCATATGCCAAGGACTGAAAGAACTTCTGTTTAGGGTGTGGTTGATAACTCATGTCTGAGAGTTGTAGTGGGGACACAAGAGAAGTTGAATTGAGAAAGTACTTTATAAACTCCAGTTGCTGCTTTTGTGTCACTGATGCTCACATACTGTATGTTCTAGGACCTCTTGTTACACTGAATAAGCCACCAGGTCTACCAGTGACAGGTATGGTCAGGGGGAGGGGAGGTAGTGGAATAGGGTTTGATGGCTCTGAGGGATTGGATAATGAAAAGAAGGAGATGGTGGCATGAAGCCAAAGGCCTCTGAGAGCAGCTTGTACTTTTCCTTCTTCCCCCCGCCCCAGGAAAACCAGGGGAGCTGACATTGTTCTCGGTGCTGCCAGAGCTGAGCCAGTCACTGGGGCTTAAGGATCGGGAGCTCCAGGTTGTCCAGGCATCTGGGAAGTAAGTGGTGGGCGGTGATGGGAGAATAGCAGGACAGGCCTCCATCTTGGGTGAGGGAGCAGTTGCTTGGAAATAGGCTGAGACATGTTCCCTAGGCTGGTTTGGGATCACAGAGGAAGGATGCAAGGAAAAGGAGGGAGCGGACAGATCTGGGTTCATATCCGTGTGCACAAACTGTGATCTTAGGCAAAGCATGAAACCTCACTGAGCCTCAGTTCCCTTAATCATAAAGTAGAGCAGTGCTTTGTGTGCAGTCACTTCTTCAATCCCATAATCATGGCAGGCATTGCTGGTTGATCCACAATATTCTTTCTTCTAACTGCCATCAATTAGAGCTGGTACTTGAGATGAAATATGCTTTTGGGGAATTTAATTATTTACAAGCCAATATATACAAAATTCCTACTACAGTGCCCAGCACATTGTAGGCATTCAGCAGTGGATGGTAATTGTTACAACATTTGGCTGTGAGCTCCCTGGGAACCAGTGGAGAATGAGAAACTCATTAAATTATGTAGTCTTATTATTAAACATGAGGAAGTCAGGGTTATAGTACTGGTGTGACCTCTTGGCCTTAAGCAGGCCTGTGTTCCTTCCAAGGGGTCTCCCTTTTTTGTAGGTGAGCCCAGAAGACTTTAACTTCTGTGATTTATCCTCTTTCTCCAGAGACACCTCTGGGCTTGTACTCCTTTCCAGCTGTCCTCAGACAGCGAGCCGCCTGCAGAAGTTCTTCATCCACTCACGGAGAGCCCAGAGACCCACAGCCACCTACTGGTGAGAGGGGATGGGAGGCTCCCCGGGGCAGTAGGAAGGTCCTGGCAAGCCGTCCTGTGACCTCTTCCTGCCTCTTTCTCAGTGCTGTCACTGATGGGATTCCAGCTACTTCTGAGGGGGATATCCAGGCAACTCTGAAACTGGAACACATTGATGGTGTTGATCTAGTAAGTCAGGTCTGGGAGGGAACAGGAGGGGACTCTCCAAATATATGATCCCTAAAGAGGAGTCAAGTGTATAGACTTGGGGTGGCTGGCTCTCTTGTCCCCTAAAACAGGCAAGTGACCACTGCTTATACTCTGGCTCCATCTGTTGGGAGCAGAGAGGGTCTGGGTGAGCTGCCAGATATGTGTGAAGCTTGTTCATTCTTGGGGGCTGACACCACAGGTAATTCCAGTGAAGTCCCCATCCCGGAAAGACTTCCAAGAAGGTGTCAAGAGGACCTTCAGCCACTTCCATGTGGTGGCCATGGGCTCTGGCTGTGCCCTGGTCCAGCTGCAGCCACTGACAGGTGGGTCTGGAACCTTGCCAACCCTCACAACTGCAATTGGCTGGGGCGTGGGGAGGGGGAGTGGGAAGAAGGTGGTGGTGATGGTAATGGCAGCTTGGGGAGCATTTGATGGTCTCTAAGAAGGAAGTAGTCAGACACAACTGGAGGAGACAGCGCTTCTGCTGCCAGTCTGATGGTCATTCCTTTGTAGCCCATCTATTTTTTTTTTTCTTTAAGTTTTTGATCTCTAAGTTTTGTTCTGTGGTTTCACTGTGCCTAATCTAGGTGTGTGGGCTCAGTTTTATTTATCTTCCTTAGAATTCACTTTGTTTCCTCAGTCTGAAAATATATGTCATCAATCCCAGAAAGTTCTCTTCAAATGTTGCACCTCTTGCATTTTCTCTGTTCTCTTCCTTCTGAATGCCTAAGAGAGGTGTCTGACCTTCTCATTCTACTTACTAGGTCTCTTTTCTTTCATATTTTTCATTTCTTCATCCCGGTAATTCTTCATCTGGGTAATTTCTTTAGATTTATTTTCCAGGTGAATAGTTTTCTTTTCAGTTGGATCTGCCAATTCAGCCCATCCATTGACTGTATTTTTCTTTCACTTCTAGGAGTCCTATTTGGTTGTTTTACAAATTAAAATGGCCCTGAAAAATATAGAGTATCTTTTATTCTCATATTTGTTCAAGTTAAACATACTGATATTTCTATATTTCTATTCTATATATATTTCTGTATTTTCATTGTCTGAAGTTCTGGAGGGCCTAATCCTATGGTGTTTCATGCTGACTCTCATACTTGGTAGATTTTCATTGCTCTGTGATTCAGGAATGTGGATTCACGTTCAGCTGGGCCTTTATCTGTGGAAATCTTTGTTGCCTCACTGTAGGTAGGGCCCTCGGGAGTGGTTCTACCATTGGTTCTGCCAAATGCCCCAGAGCTATCAGTTTCAAGTTCTCTTTGAATATTAATGTCTTGGTTGGAAGTTCACAGATTACGCTGGTATTGAGTCCCAAACCTGTGTGAGAGTGGGCTCATGGTTGTGAATTCTCAGGGGAAAACTTCACTCCCTTCACCCATACCTAAGGTGATGACCTGTCTTCATCGGTGACTAGCTTTTTCTCCTGGTTCACCCCTTTACTGAAGATGTAGCTCCTCTAGGATTTCATTTGGGTACCAAGGCCTCAGCCCTGGCCCCTAGGTAGCTACTTAAACCCAAGACCCCTGGATACCAAGATTTGCAGCATCCCTGGAATAGATGAAACGTTGGCACTTGTGTACTGTGGATTTGTTTTCCACTGGCTTTGGTCTTGGGGACCTTAATTTCCTCTGCCCAGCTCTATATTTAAAAGGATGGTTCTTATATTTTTCTGGTATTTCTAGGTGGTTTAGAACAAGAAATTTTTTAGATTATCCAGTCCACCATATTGCTAGACATGGAAGCAGAGTAGTAGCTCCTGGGTTTGAATCCCAGCTAATGGTAGTGGGCAAGTCACTTCTTTTTGAGCTTCAGTTTTCCTGTGTGAAGATGGGAATGATGATAGGACCCCCTTATCAGGCTGTCATGAGGATTAAATAAATTTACATATGTGAAGCACTTTGTACCATGCCTAGCACATAGCTCCCCATTTCTTTGTCAGGTTTCCCCAAAACCTGTTCAAATTGGGGTAAGCTAAAAACAGGGAAGGTATTGGCTCCCATAACTTAAAGTTTAGGCATGGCTAGATCTTGAGGCTCAGAGGATGTCCTCGGGATGTTCTTTCTGCATTTCTTTTTGCCTCCTGCATATTGGCTTCTCCCTCCCACAGGCTCTCCTCTGGGCACGGTAGAGAGGGCCAGAGGCTCTGGCAGCTCCAGGCCTGCACCCACCAGTTTAGTACCCTAGCAGGAAAAAGCATTCCTTGTTTCCAGTAGCTTCAGCAGTAAATTCAGGGTTGTATCTCTTCATGAGCGAATCTTACAGGCTGGGTAGATTGATGGTTATGACGGTGCTGACCTGCTCTTGCGCCCTGCTCTGGAGTCGGGCGGTAGCATTGACCTCACTAAAACCACGTGATCTGTAAATGGGAGCAGAGTGGTGGTGTTTACCCAGAGGAGAGGAGGGATGATGATCCTGGGTGGGACAGAAAGAGCAACTGCCTACCATCTGTCCTCTGTCTCCTGTCCCCCAGTGTTCCCCAGTCAACTCCAGGTACACATGGTACTACAGCTCTGCCCTGTGCTTGGGGATCACACATACTCTGCCCGTGTGGGCACTGTCCTGGGCCAGCGCTTTCTACTGCCAGCTGAGAGCACCAAGCCCCAAAGACAGGTACCCACACCCACCTACCTATTGTTTCGGGGGGTGGGCTGTGGGGTGAGGGTGGGCAGCACCTTCAGACATTAGCTATGAAGTCTAGGACTGAGTGGCTGCCCTCTTGGCTTCCAGAGCTATTTATAAGCCCTGTCTTACTGTGTGCCTTGAGCAAGTAACATCCCCTCTCTTAGGCCTTGTTCTGCCCATCTGTTCAATAAGGGACTTGAACCAGCTGATTTCTCAAGGCCCTTTTAAGTCCGTTGTTCTTTATGTCCCTGGTGTAAGGACTAAACATAATTGTGTGTGGGTTATGGTTACTCTATGTGCTCTAACAGAGTTACCCCAAAGTCCCAGAGTTTAACACAACAGTTTCCCTCCCATTAAATCTAATGAATGGGGGTGGGGTAGGGATGGGCTTTACCCCAAGGTCACTCAGGGACCCAGGCATTGCCATGCAGCCAGCAGATGAAGGGAGACAGTACAGTGCAGGTCCATTTGGGAGGTTTTCATGAGTCAGGTCTGGCAGTGGCTTGCTTATACTTGCACTCCTGTTCCATTGGCTAAAACTATCACGTGGCATACAGTTAATAAAAAAGCAAGAGGGACTCAAAAATGTTTAGCTGTGTGCCAGGTGGGAACTGATTTGATGAACGCTAGCCAGTCTCTGCCATAGTGTGATGGTATATGTGAGTGTGTGTTTGTGTAGAGAATACAAATAAGAAACTATGGACAGAGAGGGAGCAGGGGAGGGAAGACCTGCCTTACTTCCATTTTTGGTTAGAGCTGGTTGGAACTCAACCTGGCTGAATGCTGACATGCCTCTCCCACCCCAGGTCCTGGACGAAGCCCTCCTCAGACGCCTCTGCCTGACCCCGGCTCAGGCTGCCCAACTGCCCTTGCATCTCCACCTGCGCTGTCTCCATCTTCCAGGCATGAGGCCCAGGGAGGCCCCCATGAAGCTTCTGGCACCCCTACCCCCTTATTTCTCCAGGACCCTACAGTGCCTGGGGCTCCGCCAACAATAGTCCTCCTTCTGTTCCTACTGGCAAACAGTGGGGATGGAGGTGAGGGGAGAGGAGGAGGAGGAACCTACGATCAGGCCTGAGGAGAATGAGGTCAGTGCTCAACATGCACTAAGGCCATGCTTTAAGATCCTGGGCTCTGCATTCGGACAAACCTAAGATCAAGGCCTGGCTAGGCCACTTGCTGTATGGTGTTAGGCAGATGACTTCACCTCTCTGCTGAGTTAATAAAAGTACCTACCTCATAGTATGGTTTTGACGATTTGCTGAGAAAGTAAACGTTTATCATGGAGCATACTTTCTGCTGAGTTCAGTATGCGATTTTATTTGGCTGTTTCTGTCCCAGTTCTAGCTGAGAGGAAATATCTAACTTTTTTGTCATTTAGTTGTGCTAAAATACATATAACAAAATTTACCATCTTAACCATTTGTTTTAAACATTTTTTTAAAGATTATTTATTTATTTATTTATTTGACAGATAGATCACAAGTAGGCAGAGAGGCAGGCAGAGAGAAAGGGGGAAGCAGGCTCGCTGCTGAGCAGAGAGCCTGATATGGGACTCAATCCCAGGACCCCGAGATCATGACCTGAGCCGAAGGCAGAGGCTTAACCCACTGACCCACCCAGGTGCCCTAGCCATCTTAACCATTTTTAAGTGAGCAGTTTAGTGGCATTAAGTATGTTCACATTGTAGTGCAACTGTCACATCCCATCAGCCTGCAGAACTGAAACTCTGCCCCATTAAACACTGACACCCCATCCTCCCACCTCCCAGTAGCCCCATTCTCCTCTGTGTCTATGAATCTGATTACTCCAGGGACTTCATATAAGTCAAGACCTTAGACCTTTTACGTGAAAAAATTGTGAGATATATCAAACATATGAAGAGTACATAAATAGTTCTGTGATTTAAAGAGTAATTATAAGGCGACTCCCATATAAGCACCACTTGGCACGAAATAGAAACATACCTCTCCTTCCCTGTTAGGGTAGCAGTTCTCAACCCTGGCCCCACATTAGAACCCCCTCAGTGAAACTTTTAAAAAGCCCCTTCCTTCCCTGGGATTCTGCACCCTAAAGATACCAATTTAATCAGTCTGGGCTGGAGATTCTGGCATCGATCTTTTTTGAATCTCCCGGAGGGGTTCTACTGTTCAGTCTAGGTTGGAGGCCCCTCCCCTGACATGGGAGCTTTCCTTGTTTGTCTTAAGTTTTTCCACCAAATATACATCCCTAAACAACATATTTTGTTTAGCCCAATTCTAAAGTTTCTGTAAATGGAGTCGTGCTATCTATGTATATACTCTTCAGCGATTTGTTCTTTGTTCCACACTGTGAAATGCATCTGTGTTGTGTGCTGTGGGTCTGAATTCCAGTGCATGACTCTCCCAGTTGATCCATTCTACTGTTAACATCATCATTCAGCTCTTAGCACAACACTGGTGTGAAGCTGCTCATGTGCATTTCCTGGTTCAGTTATGTCAGAGATGCTGGCAGAGTGTATGTATCTTCACTTGACTAGCGTATTGGTTTCCTAGGACTGCTGTAACAAAATTACCACAACCTGAGTGGCTTAAGATAACAGAAACTGATTTTCTCAGAGATCTGTCTGGAGGCCAAAAGTCTGAGATGAAGGTGTCAACAGGGCTGTGTTCTCTGAAGTCTCTAGGGATGAATCCTTGCCTCTTCCAGCTCCTGGTGGCTGCAAGCCTTGACTTATGGCCACATCACATCAGTCTGCCCTCATCTTCACATGGTCTTCTCATGTCTGCGTCTTCTAAGGACACTTGTCATTGCATTTAGGGCTCACCTGGATAATCCAGAGTACTCTCATCTCAAGATCTTTAACTTAATCACATCTATGAAGACCATTTTTCCAAATTAACTTATTCACAGGTTCCAGGCAGATATATCTTTTGGGGGAAGGGAGGCTAACATTCAACTTACTACAACTAAGAAATACCAGTTTTTCAGATGGGTGTGGCTGGTCGGATATTTCTTTCTAGGAGACCATGGGCCCTTGCTGAGGAAGGAACAGACCAACTTGCTCTGGAGAAGGGCTGGTGTTTAGGTGAGGTCCATCCTTCCCCCATCTCGTGGTGTAAATCTGACACCTGTTAGATGTTACTCTGCTGCTGGGCCCGGTTCTCCCCTGGACTTGGGCCTTGGGGATCTCCCAGTGGTGAGCAGTCTGGCAATACATCCTAGCCTTCTCATTGCCACATGATCTTGGGCAAGCCATGTCTCCTCCTTCAGACTCCTGTTTCTTCATCTACAAAGTGAGGCTTACCCCCAATCCAAGATCAGAGATGCCAGAGAGACACTGCATAGGAAACCCCATGCCTGTTGCTATGGGGTGGAATTCTGGCCCTTTGCTTTGTGGAAGGGTGTCTGACAGCCTCTAGCTCTCACTCTGGATGTTGGGGCACAGGGCCTCAGCCTACTCTCTCTTCACCATCCAACAGAAATGGAGCCAAGCCCAGGAAACTTCACTTGCTCCTTTTTATTTGGCGCTGCATCCAGGACAGGGGCAGTGAGGACCAAAGCAAGGGCTTCTCTGGCCTCACGTCCCCCATGCCCCCTAGTTCCTGGTATGCTTTGATAAAGGGCAGGGGTCCTGGAAGGCTCAGTGTTTTCATTAAGCATGCCTCAGCCTTGGGTTTGTCACAGAGTCTGGTCTTGAACTTGCCTTTGGCTTTGATCTTCCTGTGGGTGCTAGGAAGATTTCCAACTTCAAAAGGTAGAGGCCACAAGGTACTTCCAGGATGGGGACCACGAAGGCGCTGGGAAGCAACAGCCTCGGTGTGAAAGGGGGGAAGAGGTGGAAGAGATGATCAAGAAATCTGTTCAGGAAGGGGGTTCTGAGGGAAAAAAGCCCTTCCCTTCTGGCTCCAGCCTGCCTGAGACCTGCCCTTGCCTGTGCCCTCCAGCCCTGACCCTAGAGCCCTGTATTCAGCACTGCCCACCAGGGTGCAAGTCACAGTTCAAGGCCCACCTTTCTTGGTTTTAGGACGCTGGATGCCAGCTTGAGCTCAGAGTTAGGTGTGAAGGAAATCAAAACCTTGGCAGTAGGTAGAGTCATCAAGGCCTTGCCTGTGGTCGACAGGGCCTGAGAGCCCACCAGCTTGCTGTGTTGCAGTCTGAGGACCCGCCCCTGGGATCGGAGAACATGGGGAGAAGGCAGCCGGGCCTTGGTGTGGACGCTGGGGAAGGGGGAAGGGGCTGTGGGAGCAAAAGGGGCCATGAGGGCCTGGGGAAGGTCCAAGGCCAACAAGCTGCCCCTCAGGGAGAGCATGAAGGGTGGGGAGGTGGGGGAAGAGGAAGGCTTGGGGTTTGAGATGACAGATGGAGCCCTCCCAGTTCCTCCTCCAGAGGCTATGGGAAGAACACAGGATTTGGAGTCCAACAGACCTGGGTCTGCATCCCAGCTCTGCCCCTTCTGAGATGTGCAACCTCGGGCAACTTCCTTATACTTCCTGATACCTCGGCTGGAAAATGGGGATAATAGCACCTACCTTGCTAGGTTGTGAGGACTAAAGGAGCTGGTTAGGTAGCAGCACAGTGCAAACTGTTAAATGCTGTAATTAGCTCCTTTCCCCCAGAGGCAACTCTGCATGGAGGCAAAGGCAGAATACTGCAGCAGGCAAAGCTTGGGCTCTGGAGAGAGATGGACCCGGGATTGAGTCCTGGCATTTGAAATAAGTCCAGCTGCCTTGCAGGGTGGCTACTTTGGGAGAGAACAATACTCATTTGGACGTGCATTTAAAAAAAAATACTTTGGAAGTGGTGGCTTTTCCTTGCTACTAGTGTCTTTTAGGTGGGGCAAATCCAGGTGGTTAGGATGGGGGGCTTGAAGAGCAGGAAGAAATTGCCTTGGGACCCCAGGGTGTTTTGCGGGAATGATCTTACCCAGGGCCTGGGGGTTCTTCGGACTCAATGGCAATCTGTTCAAGGGGTGGGGTTGCCTGTCCCCACTAGCAAAGGTCATGGTGAAAATGCAGCCCATCCTGGTGCTGGGGGGCTCCCACTTCCGGAGGTTGGGGTAGACCAGGGCTGTGGCACTTTTCGCCTTGCCTTTCTTCCCCTTTCCGGGGGCCGAGGTGGTGGCAGTGAAGGTTGGCTTCTCAGTGTGCCCCAGACTCCTGGCCCCAGCAACTTTCCTAGGAGCTGACTTGTGGGTAAGGGTCCCCGAGTCCTTGCCTTCCCCAGAGCCTCTCTGGGTCAGCAGGTGAGGGAGTGCTGGGCGGACCCCCATCCGCCGGTGACACATTGCCAGGGGCTTCTTGATGGTGGAGCCTTCTACTAGGAGCCGGATACCCACATACTGAGGTACCTCCACGGCAGGCTGTGGAAAAGAAGAGGAGATGAGGCCTGTTCAGACAGTGATGCTGGATGCTGGAATCCTAGGCCCAGAAGGAATCAGGACAGAGATGGATGAAATTAATCTCTGGGCTAAGAAACAGGAAGCCCACCTCTGTCCTCTAAGGAGTCTGGCTCCGGAGGCCTGAATCAATACCTAGAAAATTTAAAAAAAAAAAAAAAAAAAAAAAAAAAACCTAGAAAGTCACAGAGTCCCTGGGATTAGTAACTCAGTGGAGTCAGAGAGCCTTAGCCATGCTACCACCAGCACTCCCTACCTTTTACCCTCCCCTAAGTTCTCCCAGCCCCTGCTGAAATGTGTATGGCTCTGCTCCACAGGCCACTGTTGACAGACAGCTTCCTGAGTTAAGCCAGAGTCTCTGCAGACAGAATTTGAGTTGTGTCACCCAGACAGATAAGAGGCTTGGAGCCTGTCTGGAGCCCTGCATGAACCCATTATGGGGAAGCAGAAATTAAGAGCTTTAATGAAGGCATTCTACTAAGAGACTGAAGTAGCAAATTTGCAGAAGGAGGCAGAGAAAAAGGTCCAAGAGAGGAGCTCCTGTACAATTTTCAGTTCCTATTAAGCCAGCTGTACACCCTGTAGCTAGGCTCCAGAAAAGCCCCCTGTGTCTTGCTAATGACCCCCCCCCTTTAACCTTGAGGTACTCTGAGGTATTTTCTGTGTCAGTAGAATAACCTGATTAGAATCTAAACATCAGAATCACTTGGATCTTGTTAAAAATAACCAAGCCCACAAAACCCAACTGATCAAAGGAGGCAAGAATCAAAACTGGGTATCAAAACAAGTTGGTGAAAAGGATGACAGGAAAATGTGTCATGTGCACACAGCATCAGCATCACTTTACAGAGTAAGTGATCATTGCCAGAGGGAGGAGCCAAGTGACAATGGAGAGATCTGGTAGCCACTGCCCTAACCCTGTGGTCAGACTTAGCATCACTAATCAGGAGACAGTCCAACAGTGTGTGCCTTGTGATAGCATATAAGGCACTCAGTATCACCTCTCAAGTGTTCTTGCCAAAAATGTTTAACCTGAACCTCACCAAGCTGTTTGGCTTAACTTCTAGTTTACAGGACATTGAGATAACAGAAGAACAAGCTAAACAGCACCACGAAGAAACAATCAGATAAATCCAAAATGTGGGGCAGTTCTACAAAACAACCAGCCTGGTCCCTTCAAAAGTTCCAAACAAACTATGGAGGAAGAAAAAGCAGTGCTGCTGCTCTAGATTAAAAGAAATTAAAGATCACCCAAAGGAATAAAACCTGTGACAAGTGGAATCAAGGAAGTGAAAGACCTGTACATTGGAAAGAAACTAAGATACCAATGAAAAAAACTGAAGACACAAATAAATGGAAAGATATTCTCGGCTCATGGATTGGAAGAATTAATGTTATTAAAATGTCCACATGACCCAAAGCAATCTATAGATTCAATGCAATCTCTATCAAAATTCCAATGGCATTTTTCACAAAAATAGAAAAATTAATCCTATATCCTGTATGGAACCACAAAAGACCCCGCACAGTCCAAACAATCTTTTTTTTTTTTTTTTAAGATTTTTAAGCCATCTTTATACCCAACATGGGGCTCAAAATCATGACCCTGAGATTAAGAGTCACATACTCCACCAACTGAGCCAGCTAGGAGCCCTCAAAACAATTCTGAGAAAGGAGAACAAAGCTGGAAGCATCACACTTACTGACTTCAAACTGTATTACAAAGCTGTAGCAATCAAACAGTATGGTACTGGCATAAAAGCAGACACCTAGATCAAATGAACAGAATATAGAACTGCCCAGAAATAAAGTCACACATACAAGGTGAATTAATTTATGACAAAGGGGATACAAAAAGTATCTCCTTCAGTCTCTTCAATAAATGGTACTAGGAAAACTAGAAGCCACATGCAAAAGAACGAACCCAGACCACAATTTATAGCACACATAAAAACCAACTCAAAATAGATTAAAGTGAATTTAAGACCTGAAACCATAAAACCCTTAGAAGAAAACACTGGCAGTACTAAGCTCCTTGCCATCAATCTTGGCAATGATTTTTTTGGATTTGATACCAAAAGTAAAGGCAATAAAAGCAAAAATAAAAACATGGGACTATAACTAAAAAGCTTCTGCACAACAAAGGAAACCATCAACAAAGTGAAAAGGCAACTCACCAAATGGGAGAAAATCATATATCTGATTGCAAATCATATATCTGATAAGGGGCTAATATCTAAAATATATAAAGAACTCCTACAAGTCAATGGCAAAAACTCAAGTAATCTGATTTAAAAATGGGCAGAGGATCTGAACAGACATTTTTCCAAAGATGACAGACAGATGGCCAACAGGCACATGAAAAGGTGCTCAACGTCACACTAATCTTGGGGGAACTCCAAGTCAAAACCGTATGGGATATCACCTCACACATGTAAAATGGCTATTTTCAAAAAGGTAAGAAACAAGTGTTGGTAAGGATGTAAAGAAAAGGGAACGCTTGTGAACTGTTAGTAAGAACTGGTGCAGCCACTGTGGGAAATAGCATGGAGCTTCCTCAAAAAATTAAAAATAGAATTATCATATGATCCAGCAATTCCACTTCTGAGTATTTATCTGAAGGGAAAGAAAGTATTCCTATCTTGAATATCTGTACCCCCATGTGCATGGCAGCCCATCAATGGATGAATGAATGAAGAAAATGTGACTGTTTAGCTAGCTAGCTAACTAGCTATCATGGAATATTATTTAGACATAAAAAAGAAGGAAATATTGCCTTTTGTGATAAAATGGTTGGGCTTTGAAAGCATCACACTAAGTGAAATAAGTCAGAAAGATAAATATTTCATGATGTAAATTATATGTGAAATCTAAAATAAAAATAAAAACAAAAATAAAACCTACAACTCTTAACTCATAGAGAGCCAATTAGCAGTTGCCAGAGGCAGTGGTGAAATGGATGAAGGGGGTCAAAAGGTACAAACATCCAGTTATAAAATAAGCAAATCATGGGGGCGCCTGGGTGGCTCAGTCAGTTAAGTGGCCAACTCTTGATTTCAGCTCAAGTCATGAACCAAGGGTTATGAGATCGAGACCCTTCTCAGGCTATGGAACCTGCTTAAGATTCTATCTCTTCCTCTTCTTCTAGCCCTCCCCACCCTGCTCTCTCCCCATCTCTTAAAAAAGAAAAAAAAAAAAGTAAATCATGGATGTCATGTACAGCATGGTAACTACAGTTGATACTGTATTGCATATTTGAAAGTTGCTAAGAAAGTAGATCTTAAAAGTTTTCATCAGAAGAAAATAAAATTATAACTATGTGTGGTAATGGATGTTAACTAGACTTATTGTGGTGATCATTTCACAACATATTTAAATATCAAATACAGGGGCGCCTGGATGGCTCAGTGGGTTAAAGCCTCTGCCTTCGGCTCAGGTCATGATCTCAGGGTCCTGGGATCGAGTCCTGCATCTGGCTCTCTGCTCTGCAGGGAGCCTGCTTCCTCCTCCTCTCTCTCTCTCTGCCTGCCTCTCTGCCTACTTGTGATCTTTGTCTGTCAAATAAATAAATAAAATCTTTAAAAAAAAATCCACTTGGTCTAAAAGGGACAGATACAATATGAAATGAAAGAGGCTTCTGTACCCCCAAATTTCTATGAGTATGTAACAGACTAAGAACTATTGTGGATGTTCATGGAAAAGGAAGGATGATTCAGGGCTGAACTGAGATCCCAATGGATGGAACCAAGAGCCACAGAGAACTCCTAGGAAGTAACCCTTGAAATTGGTTTTCTGACTTCTAAAAATCTTATTCCATTCCAATAAGTAGACTCAAATCTCTTTCTGGAACAAGGGGAGTAAAATTATTACAAAGGAGTAAAATAATAATAATAATATTAACAGCAGTAGCAGCAGCAGCTTCTACTGACTCTTACCCCACATCCAGACCTTATATGTGACGCCATTGTGAAACACCCAACAATCTTATTAGGTAGTAACAGTAGCTAAAATCTGTAGCACTGACTATGTTCTAGCATTGTTTTAAAGGGCTTTACTTATGTCAACTCATTATCAAAACCTTATAAAGTAGGGACTATTTGCAGTCTTACTTTACAGATCAGGAGACTGAGTGCCACAGGGGTCAGGAAACTGTCCCAAGCCAAACAGCTCATAGTTACTGAGTAGGAATTTGAACCCAGGGAGGTTTTGCTTTTAACACTTTGCTATATGGCTCACGTGTATATTTTTGTTGTTGTTAGTGTTACAATTAATTTTCTTAAATTCCAGCATAGTTAACATACCATGTTACATCAGTTTCAGGTCTTCGACATAGCAATATAGTGATTCAGCCCTCCCATGCATCACCCCATGCTCATCACAACCCTCCTTAATCCCCATCACCTGTTTCACCCATCCACCACCTGCCTCCCCTCCCTAACCATCAGTTTGTTCTCCATAGTTAAGCATCTGGTTTTGGGTTTATTTTTTTTTCTTCCCTTAGTTTTTGTTTCTTAAATTCCACATATGAGTGAAATCATACGGCATTTGCCTTTCTCTTACAGGCTTATTTTACTTAGCATTATACTCTCTAGCTTCATCCATGTTGTTATAAATGGCAAGATTTCATCTTTATGGCTGAATGATGTTTCACTGTATATACTACACTTTCTTTATCTATCGATGGACACTTAGGCTATATCCATAATTTGGCCATTGTAAATAATGCTGCAGTGAACAGAGGGTGCATATATATATCCCTTCAAATTAGTGTTTTTGTATTCTTTGGGTAAATACCCAGTAGTGCAATGACCGGATCATAGGGATGATCCACACATATTAACTCATCTTCATCCTCCCAAACCCTGTGAGAAAGATGGTAACGGCATCTCCATTTTACAGATGAGGAAACGGAGGCTCAAGGGTAGAAGTGGTGTTACTGAGACAGCGTAGCAGGACCAGAACTTGAACCAGTTCTGTCCAACTGCAATGCCCTGTGTTTCACTTTAGGGACGCCTGGAAAGGGGTGCAGACTCCCCAGGGTCTTGTCTGGGCTCTACCTCACCTGCTTGTAGATGAGCTCAAAGGCTCCTGTGTCACAGTTGCGGTCTAGCCGCCGGTCGATGACCACGCGCAGGGTGTCAGCTTGCACACCTGCACACAGCCGGGCGGTGACAGCAGTGGAGGGGGCCATGGTGGGGCTGGCATTGATCTCGATCAGCCAGGGCTGGAAGTCCTCACCAAACACAAAGTCAGCACCGTAGAGCTCAAAGCTGGCCTTCCGACACTGCACGGTGTCCTGGGAGGTCTGCAGGGCATGGATCACAGCAGCCTTCATGCCGGGCACAATGACGGTGGACCAAGCGTCTGGGGCCCCCATCTCCTTCAGGTGGGCCTGGAACTTCTGGCTCGACCACATGTTGTCCGAGGGCAGGAGTGGGTGCCGATGGCATGAATTCTCCAGGTGCTTCTGAATGGAGTTGTTGCACAGGTGCACTGAGCTGGGGCAGAGAGCAGAAAGCTGGGGTCTGGCTCCCTGAGCCTTTCCCACCCAAATGTGGGGAGGGCAGGCAGACCCTGGAACCACCCGTGGGCCATCCCAGATCATTTACCTTGAGATGAGACTCTGTGAGGAAGGGCAAGAAGGACAAAGGCCTGGGCCCTGCTATATTCTTGCAGGGCCAGAACCAGTCTCATCCCTCTGAGGGCACTCCCTGTGGGGCCACAGAACTATGTGCTTTAGTCTCAGTTAGCCCTCCCAGCGCCTGGAAGGTATTAAGGTGGGTAGGAATGTGGGCCCTGTAGTCAACAAGACTGCTCAACACAAAAACAAAAACAAAAACAAAAAAACAAGACTGCTCAAGGCCTACCATCACCACTGACTAGTTGAGATCTTTTCACCCAAGTGCTCCTTCACATCTGTAAAATGGGGGTCGTACTAGAACCCACTTCACCGGGATTTCATGAATGAGTGAGAGAAAATGCACGAAGTGCTTAGCACCTGTCACATACGAAGAATTCAGTAACCGATAGCTATGAGTTTCATAATAATGCCTCCATTCTTCAGATGCAAGAAGTGAAGC